>NC_060288.1:20125712-20298824 GCF_021613505.1 Equus quagga | reverse complement strand
GAGAGAGAGAGAGAGAGAGAGAGAGAGAGAGAGAGAAAGAGAGAGAGAGGGAGAGAGAGAGAGAGAAAGAGAGGGAGAGAGAGAAAGAGAGGGAGAGAAGCCTGGTCACACAAGAGCCCAGGCACTCCAGCTTTTCCATACTCACCTGAATTTCCTCATTTCCTAATGTCTATTTCACTGAAACACACTGTTTCTTGTCCTAATTCTTGTGAATTTCCTGGGTTGATTTTTATTGCCATTTTAATTCATCAGCAAGCCGTCGTTAGTGATTTGTCATTTGGAGCACAGAACGTCTCTACAGTCTTCACCTTGTTAAATTTAAATGTTAATGCCCCTCATTATGGCACAGCCTTCACCCCTGCCAGTTACACCTGAACACAGGGGAACTATCTGACTTAAATGAAATCGCTAATCTCTTGTTCAGTCACATTGTAGGTGTAAAACGCAAAAACATTTTGAATCAAGTGTATGTCCTCAAATTACCTAATGGCAGAAAAAAGAGAAAAGAGGGGAAAATAACATGGATATTTTCAAAGTCTGGGTTTTTTTTTTAACAGGATCAGGAGAAAAGTTATTTGAAAACTAGTCTCTGATACTTTTAGCTTCGTAGCAAGGTTATTGGTTTTGAGAGTTAAAAGGTGTTTCCAGCGGCCAGCCTGGTGGCAGAGTGGTTAAGTTCGTGCACTCTGCTTTGGCGGCCCAGGGTTCACAGGTTTGGATCCTGAGTATGGACTTACATGCCACTCATCAAGTCATGCTGTGGCGGTCTCCCACATATAAAAGAGAGGAAAATTGGCACAGATGTTAGCTCAGGGACAACCTTCCTGAAGCAAACATTGAAGATTGGCAACAGATCTTAGCTCAGGGCCAATCTTCCTCACCAAAAAAAGAAGGAGTTTCCAATAAGTTCTCAAACCTAGAATTCAAAACAACAAAAGGAGTTCTTTTCTTTTATGATTGTGATTTTAGAACCAAATTCTATGAGAGTGTTCACTGTCTGGTGGCCCACGATGCTAAGTGGAGCCAGATTCTTGACAACATCCTTAATATCCATAAACACACCTATCAACCACACACTTCTCACTCCCCTGGACAGTAGGACATAAACACCAGTTGGGTAACTCCAGTCTCAGCTATTCTCTGAGAGCTCCAAACCTACACCACGATTATGTCCACAACGCTGCCCAGGGAGCAGAGTCACGGCAATGTGTGTGTCCTACTGCAGTTCAAGGACGGCGAGGGGAGTGAAGAAAGAAAAGCAGAAAGCCTCCCATTCTACATTTATTATATTTTAGTCCTATTATATTTTCAAATAGAGAGAGAGATTTTGTTCTACAACTATATTTCACCCGTTTCTGCTTGATGATATTCTACTAAGATATTGAAGCTTTTGCATTGGGTAAAAATCTCCAACAAGTACATTTTATGAAGCAGGGGAGGAAGGAAAGAAAGAAAAAGGAAGGAAAGAAGGAAGAAAAGGAGGGAGGGAGAAAGGGAGGGAGGAAAGTAGGAAAAGAAACCAATGAACCCTGTCTTACCCTCATAGAAGTTCTTGTGTTCAAACACTGTTCATTATGATTTTTTTTCTTTAAATAACACCTTTAAGAAACTACGATTCTAAAACTCTAGAATAATTTACATTTTTTTTTGGTTAAACAAACCAGTGTGAACTCTTTAAATAATCCATGAGGGCGTCATAACTGAGATTCAGATGTCCAGGTCGTGCCTGCCCATTCAGCAGAGTTTCAGCTGTGGTTTGCAGGCTCTTGTAAACTAACCTCATGGAAACAGCTCACGTTTAAGACTCATTTGTGATACTTGGGGATAGAATGCATTGAACTGGTTTTGCTACTGCATGAAATTTCTCTTCTTACTTCTTCAGTAGTCTCTGCTGTACATTCATTCCATGTGTGTGAACATAAAGGCATTTCATAGACCTAATTCCCTGGAAGCAGCTTCTATAGTCATAAACCCACTGAAAGGAGCCAAAATCTTCACTGGAAACTCTCCCCTGGCCTGAAAGGCCCTGTTCAATGAGCCCTCCTACCTCCTGCCCCTGACCCCAGCCTCAATTCTGTCCATCCTCCTCTGGATTTATCATTTCAAGTCTCATGGGCCTTCAGTCAGTTTCCACCCCTTTCTCTCATCAGCACCTCTGTACCTCCTGTTTCTTCTGGCTGAAGGCAGCATGTCTGGCTTCCTCTTATCTGTTAGATCTCAGTTTACACAGGAGTACTGCAAAGAGATTGTCCTTGACCACGCAATAGAAATGAGACCAATCCAATTATTTACTTCAAAGAACTCACCACAAGCAGCAACTATTCCATGAATTTCCTTCTACCTGCTTTTTGTTTATTGTATCTCTCCCTCTCTAAAATATAATCTTGACCAATATCAACATAGCTATTTGACTGTCTTATTTACCATTTTATTTCCATCGTATTGTACCATGTTTGAAGGAGAAACGTGCGCAATAAATACTTTTGGAATGCCCAGATGAATGTTTCCATGTGAATCAAACTGAATGAAGTGTCTGAGGCTCTTTTGATAGACCAAAGCATATGTAAATACCTGATTAGATCATTCTAGCACCATTCTGTTAAGAGACAACTAATGGGGTATAAAGACAGAAAAGAAAATCCACTGAGTTTATATTTTTCATTTGGTGAAAAACATACTTACTCTGGATTTCCCCATCCTATAGAATAAATGGGGCCAGCCCAGTGGTGCAGCGGTGAAGTGCACACGTTCTGTTTTGCTGGTCTGGGGTTCGCCGTTTTGGATCCTGGGTGCAGACATGGCACCCCTCCTCAAGCCATGCTGTGATAGGCATCCCACACATAAAGTAGAGGAAGATGGGCACAGATGTTAGCTCAGGGCCAGTCTTCCTCAGCAAAAAAGAGGAGGATTGGTGGTGGATGTTAGCTCAGGGCTAATCTTCCTCAAAAAAAAAAAGAATAAATGAAGGAAAAGTACCCATGTTTCTCTAGCATGTAGATTATCTCAGAGCAACTGGAGAAAGTCTGAAGTTACTCAGTATTTGGCTAGCTGAATTTGCTAGTCTATATATATATAACAATCCCACAGGATCTTGATACACTGGTCTTTTTAACCATGGGCTAAAGAAAATTGGAATGACTCAAGCTTTCATTCTTATTCCTCTGGATGTATATTTTGAATATGTAGATAGTTACATCATAACCCTGAGAAATAAATATCTCTAGAATATTGCATTCCATCAAATTTCTTTGTGACTTATTTTACACCAATGTTAGCCACTTTGTATGTTGCAGAAGTACCAATGTTTTCTCACTTAGTGATAAATTAGTTCCAATTAAGACTGTTTATCTATGAAATCTGTTTAACTGTGACTATGAGAGGCACTGTGGAGAGGAAGTCTGCAAACTGGTTGGATAGAAAAAGTTTCCTCTGGAAGAATGAAAGTGAGACATTGTTTGCTGGAAAAAGAACAACAAGAGACAGCTAGTGAGAAAGAAAAAAAGTTACAGATGTAAAAGAAAGCAAGCAGGTTTTCCTCTTCCCAAAAATGTCAATGGTCTCCCAGTTCATAGAAAAATTAGACAAATAAAGATAGATGGTAGAGGGGCCAGCCCCATGGTGTACTGGTTGGGTATGGCACGCTCCACTTTGGCAGCTGGGGCTCATGTGTTCAGATCCTGGATGCAGACATACACCATTTGTCAGTCGTCCTGTGGCAGCGACCCACATATAAAGTGGCGGAAGGCTGGCAAAGGTGTTAGCTCAGGACGAATCTTCCTCAAGCAAAAAAAAAAAAGGAGGAAGATTGGCAACAGATGCTAGCTCAGGGCTAATCTTCCTCGGCAAAAAAAAAAAGATAGAAGATAGATAATTGACTTTGTGGCGTGAGGTGAGAGGAATTTGTTTAATTTAACTTTTAGTATACTAACTTTAAAAATTAAAAATCAGATAACCCTGTGTTGTTATCCCAATTTTTGTTTTGAAATTTTACTGAACTGTGAAATCCAAAAATGTAAGAACCAATTGATGCTCAAACAGATATGTGATACATAATTGATAACTGAAACAGAAGTTTCGGGGGGTTTCATGAGAAGACATCAGATAACACAGCATCATTGAATAGACAGGTGTCTATTTAATCACTGAAGCTCTGTGATAGACCGCCACGGCTGAGTCTGAGAGCTTGAGAGGCAACTTAGCCAAGTTTGCTCGCCAACCATTAAATTAACATTGGAATACAGGAGTTAACAAGATTAATATTATTCCAGCAAGAAGATAAATACTATTTTTCATGTATTCCAGGAATTTTTGGAAGAGAAATATTCCAAACCAGAAATACTCTGTAAACTAATAGCTAAGAAACTCCAGATAAAATTGAAATAATATGGAAATAACATCACTTAAAAGGTGATGTTTTGCAGTTATTCAGGAATATTTATGACTGATTTATGGGTTTATAGCTTTTATAGTAAAAATCATTCATTAAATACTGTTTATAACTGTGCCTAATTGATATTCACAAATCAATCAAAAGAGAAAACAGAAAAATAGTTTATAATGTGTCCTTGAAAGCTTCAACTTTCATATTTTCATATTTTTAAAGGATACATTTTAGTGAAGAAAAAACGTTTCAAATAATCTTGAAATTAGAATATTCAAGGTCTGAATCCCCAAATCAGCCACATTCAGGTAACTTTACAAAGATGTCACTTAAAGAAATAAATGACCAAACATGCGTAGTTAAGTAAACAGAGACCTGAGCAAACCTCTTAGGCATGTAAACAGAGGAGAGAAGAAAGGGAAAGAAGGGCAGAAAGGAAAGAAACAAGAAAGAGAGGGAGAGAGGAAGGGGAGAAGGAAAGAAGGAACTTCCTGCGGACAAACTAGAGCCACACTAAACGAATTTGCAGAACGAAGAGGTATTTGTTTAGATGAGTGTAGGTGGGTGACTGCATCCATTTGTTTGTGTGAATAATAGGTGCTTAACAAAACTTGAAAATGTTTGACATCATTTTTAAAAATGAACATTTCTTATTTTCATTTAAATAATAAATTTAAATGAAAATGGTATTTTCTTGTAGAACCGTTTCTGCAAGTTAACACACTTACAGAAATCATGTTGTTTTTTAATTTAATCCTGGAAGTTATGGAGCCATTGCTAATTCCTGAGCTAAGAAGTGATATAAATAAATAGGTAGGTTAATAAATAATTGGCAAAGTAGGCATTATTAGCCCTGCCATGATGGTTGGGATAGGAAGGGGTGACCCAAGGACCATTATTAGGTTAGTCTCTTCATATACATACACATACATATGGCCTCAAATTTAGAGAGTTGATGTCACATAAAAATGAGTATATTGTGTTTAAGGTTAGAAAAATAAAGTAATAAGAACAGGCAGATGATTTTCAGAATAAATGATAAATTTCAAAATGTAGAAAAATATATAGAAGGCAAAATTGGAATTCAGAAGAGAGATTAGGGAAGAAGACAAGGATGTGAGATTTTTACTCAAAGGGGTTATTTGAAACCATGAAAGTTGACAAGGCTCTGAAATGAGATGGAGAGTATATAAGAGGAACGAACAGGGGCAGTAACTGAATCCTGAGGAGTGCACACGTTTAGGTGGCAAAAAGAAGAGATGAAACTGGATAGCGAGACAGAGATTTCAATAGAATAAAGCTTCACAGAAGCCAAGGGTATAATGAATTGCCTTTGGCCGGTAGAAGATGCATAATGCCCAGCTCAATTCTATCCTTTAGTCTTTTTCTAATTTGTTATTCTTTTAACTAGACATTCTGATCAATAATCAAGCGGAAATGGGCTATCATTGATTTATTCTCTGTTTCTTTATGAGGACCAGTAATTGTGCCAGGTATTGGATCATCTTTCTGAGACCTCTGAGGAAAGATGAGTCCCACACATTTTAAAATGTTGTATTAACTAAGCATTTATGACTTGTTTTCTATTTTGTGTCTAAATAGATATAGACTCATACAGATAACATTCCAAGAAGAGCAGAGACTCTACAATATCCACTGAAAACAAACATGAGAAAATCCAACTGGCCAGCAGAATCGGGCAGTGCTCTGAGCCTCGGGAAGAGAGCTTTTCCACTGAATGCCCTGTAACCTACTTCCATTTCCCACCATCTTGTCTTGGCACAGAGGGTTGTAAAGACAGCTCTCCATCTAACCCCTTTTCTCCATGACCCGAATCTTGAAGGTTAAATTGGCTCCTTCTGTTGTCTGCTCCTTGAATGGAAGCCAAACCAGCCGTTCACTGCAGGTGGTCATCAGTCAACACTTGCAACTACGGTCCAAACCAGTTTTCCAGCAGAAACACATCACATTATTAAAGGTAATCCATGAAATATTTTTAAAGGATTTAGGGATGCCAACAAACTGATATCTAAAAGAAACTCTAAAAAGTTTCCGCAAGATGGATGAATCTTTACAGTTCTAATTTTGAGAAGTTACTTTGAATCATTTAAGTGATTTCCTTTTTTGTCCTTAAGAAAAGCAGTTATAAGAAATGGGAGTTTTTCTGCATTTTTTTAACAAAAATTTCTGTGTCCCTACCCCGGGGGCAGATCTTGTTTTAGACATTAGCAACGCATATGATAGACATAGGCCCGACTCTCCTGGAGCTCACGTTTTGGAGCTTAAGAAAGAGAGACATTAGACAGATAAATACCTACAAATTATTATGGTATTAAATACCGTTAAGAAAATAAAACAGGATAAAGAGGTATGAAGCGACAAAAGGGATTGTGCAGGGGGCCATTTTGGTGAGTAAAGATCTGTTTAAGGAACCAGCATTTGAACTAAAATGTAAACAATGGAAATAAACCAGCTCTCCAACATCTAGGAGGACAATTTCATTCATAGAAAAAGCAACGGAAAGCCCTGAGGTGACATAGATCAATGGAAACAAACGTGGTATGTCTGGGTAAGAGGGCACAGAAGAACAGTAAAGATGATGTTGGGGAAGAAGGCAAGTTTGGAATTAAATTGACAGCCTTATGGGTCATGTGCAGAAATTTGAATTTTATTCTAAGGGCAAAGGGAAATCTTTGAAACGTCCTCAACAAAGGAATGAAACAAATTGATTGACATATTGAACCTATCTAGGTTCTACATGGTGGATTCATTGCAGGAAAGCAGAACTCCCATTAGTTTTTCTCCCACATAACTACAAGGAATAATGGTGCTGCTTCCCTTGAAAAAAGCAAGGAATGAAAAATACCTCCACGTTCCAAAGGTCAAGTAGCTCCACCCAGGGAAGAGCCTTTCACTAAGAAGCAATCACTGATTTCCACTAGCCTCCTGATGAGGTCTTTGTTAAATGAAACATATTTCCTCAACTCTTACACCTGAACATATTTCCTCTCCCTATTATTTTAGCTAGAAGCAATAACAATGTCCAAAGATGTGCAGTTTTACCAGGAGTAATAGTGCACACGTCCTCAAGTAGAAAACCTTTTGGAATGATTCAGAAATTACAGCCACAGTTCAATAGCAGAGAGAAATGGATGTGGCAGCCCTCTGTAAACAATAATGCATTGTTCACTGTAAACATTATTACCAGGAGTTGAATACCAAACATGCTTAAGCTAGGACAAGAACCTGCAGTAAACTTCTGCTTCTCTTCAGTTGGCCCATTGAGTCCCTATTTGTAAGCAAGTATCAGCAAAAGACGTTTGGTGCTACAGTGACAAATCTATCAAAGCTGGAAGCTTTGAGCTCTCTAAATGATTTCCCCAAATATAAACCTCAAGCTGGAGAAAGCTGTATTCACCTGGGGCATTTCTGTGAAAATAAATTAAATAAATTAAAAAGAGACAATAGACATAATCAGTATCAAGACTGATATATTCTCTTCTAGTGACTTTTAGAAGACGTATGATATGTAAAATGCATTTTCTCCTGGTTTATATTTATCACATTAGAATTTATTGAAAAGAACCTTTGAGCTAAATATTGAATTGGCCATTTGCGCTCTAGCGCAGTAGTCCAAGGTCATTTCACCAAAAAGGAGAAAATTAAAACTACATGAGATAGGAGCTCTGGAATGCCACACTGATGTTAAGGTTACTATTTAGATTATAGTATCAGTTTCAATGACTATGGAAAAAAGTGAAAAGCATTTTTCCCATTTAAACTTATCAGACTGATAACACCAAAGCAGGAACACAGTTTTCCCCTCGGCTATGATTAGTCTGGTATGTGGAAAATGTATGGATAATTTTTCAAGGTTATCAGGGCCTACAGACGTAGTGACTCCATTGTACGGCAGGGGCACAGATCCTGTTGGCTTAAAGAGATATCACAGATGCCTCCCAGCTCGATGAATGTACTCCTCCTGTTTTTGTTTGCTAGGTATGTACATAGATCAAAAAGGTGGCATGTCTTTTTTTTGTTGTTTTCTTGGTGAGGAAGATTGTCCCTGAGCCAGCATCTGTGCCAGTCTTCCTCTATTTTATATGTGGGATGGGATGCTGCCACAGCGTGGCTGAATGAGCAGTGCTAGGTCCACACCTGAAATCCAAACCTGTGAATCCCGGGCTGCCGAAGCACAGCTTGCACACTTAACCACCACACCACTCGGCCAGCCCTAGCACGTCTTTATGAAGCCAAAATTAGGTCTTGTTTTTTATCCTGAAGATAAGTCCAACTTTATGATGACAAATATTCGATAATTTAGGTGTACCAGATCCAAAAATTTACATTCTTCCAGGTTTGTCAAAGTTGGATTTGTCTTTGCGGTTACTGAAAATCAAAGTAGATCTAGCTTTGGAAAGAGAAAGAAATTACTCATTGTATACAATACCCAGGTAGCACTAGCGTTTTGCATTCCCTGTATGAAATATTTAAATGGGATGTAAATTCAAAATTTTATAATGAATGAAGTGATTTTCCATATTGGAGTACACAAAATGATTAATTTACCTTGAAAGGTAAAGGTTGAAAGGGAATCTGATCTAAGTATGTATGCTCGAAATGTTAATAATGAGAGAAATATTATTTACTAACTTATAAGTGCAATTTCAAAGCACTCTTGAAAAGTTGAATAAGGTAGTTTTAAAAGAAAAGACAAGCTTATCTTTCTTTAAGCTAGAGCTTAAAGCTCTTTAAGCTTAAGCTTATCTTTCTTTATCTACTTAAAGTATATGGGATAAATATTCATAATCACTTATTCATAGAGCACTAGGTGTTTGAAAACATTTTAAAATATGCATGTATGTATGTTTTGAATCATTCTGGCTCTCTTTCTGGAACAGCCATCAATATAAAACATACAGGAGCTGCTCCTCTCCAGATGCTTCTTTCTAAGACATTTATCAACTTCAGGTTTCAAGTAACTCATTCAAGTGCTGAGTGAATTTGAAGTTCTGAACCATTAGTACAGCTTAGCAGCCAAGATCAGGGATCTGCAGTGAGACTGTCTGCATAGAATCCTGGCTCTAATTCTTACTTACTGTGTGAACTTGGGCAAGTTATTTGAACTCTCTGTTTTGGTTTCGTCAACTTTGAAGTGAGCATATTAATATTACTCACCTTTGAGGATAGTTATGGTGATTAAGAGCCATAATATACATCAAGTGCTTAGAATTGGTTTACAATAGTGCTAAAACGTGTTTAGTGGTGGTGGGAGTGATCTCGGGGTGGTGGTAATGGTGATGGTGGTGGTAGAAGAGAGAAGAGTTCACGTCACAGTCAGTTATTGGATGCATATATAGGAAATGATATACTATTTCAAACTTTGAAATACTTAGGCTGATATCTTCTGTCCGATATCATCGTGTAACCTTCAATGTCAAGTGATAAATGAATAATGACACGCAGACTTATTGGATCTCAAAGGAGGAGATCAGACAAATATTCATATCCCTATGTTTTAGATGAAGATGTAGAAGTGAAGGGTAATATGATAGTCTGCCAAATCAAGTAATTTTGTGGTTTCTTGCCTGCTACTTCTTAGGGAAAACGAGTATCAGAAAGGAACCCCTTTGGATGTCCTGTCCTGAAACATAAAGCCTTGCTTAATCCACACCATCCTCTCCCCTCTTCCACCATTGCTCATTAGAAGCAATGCATGGCTAACTTCTTTTCCTTGACTCTGGATCCTGCCTCCTCCTGCCTTCTCAGTTATTTCAGTTTCTATTCCATGTACGACTTCCACTATATTTTCACTCTCTTTCCGTAGGCCCCTTCGCATCATCGTTTAAATTTTTTCAAGTCTTCCTCAATTGAACAACCAAAAACTAAAATAAAATGCTCTCTTTTGATTAGCTCTTCCCTTCTAGTTACTACTCAGGCTCTCCTCTCACCTTCAAGAACTAACTTATTAAACCAAATTATCTACGTGTGCTGGCTGCATGCTCTCACCTTTAACTAAGATATTGCAATTGAGCTTTCACCCCAATCATCCTCTGCAGGTGACCTTGCAAAGGACAAATGACCTTCATGTTGCTAAGTCCTCTTAATACATTTGATATCATAGATGCTTGATTCCTCAGGGCCATTTCATGTTGTTCACTACTCCTATCCTTCTGAAATGCTCTCTTTTCATGATATCACCTCTGTGGTTTTCCTCCTGTCAATCTTTCTCAATATCTTTTGAGGCTTACTTATTTTTCGTCACTCTGTGGCTTATCCATTTTTCATCAATCCATTAAATGTTATTTCTCACCAAGGCCATCATCTCGCTACACAAACACACACACACACACGTATTCACCATATATATTTCCTAAGGTTTAAATCTGGATATCCAGTAGCTGTCTATACATCCTGACTTATAGCACTTCAAACTCAACGTTTTCCAAATTGAGCTGCTCATTCCCTCCCATCAGATCAACCCTTAACAAATCTCCTTTTCCTTCAGTATTCCTTGCCTCAGTAAAAGGCATGACCATCTCTCCCATCATCTATGCTCAAATCCTGGAAAACGTCACCAACACCTTTTGATGCCAAATCAATTGTCTACTCTTGGTAGTTTCAGTTGCTATGCAACTCTTTTCTGTCCCGCGTCCAAAATTAGTCTAGGCATCCATTCTTTCTCTTCTGATGTATGACCAAAGTATCTCCTTCCTACTACACACTCTGTATCCTTGCAATAGATTTCTCACATTGCAGCCAAAGTGACCTTCCTTAATATAGCATTGCCCTAAAACTTGAATGACTCTCATGGCTCTGACTATGGTCATACAGCTAAATGCCTTTAAATGGCTTACCAAGCCCTCTGCCACTCAGGTTCTGCCTACTTCTTCACTCATCCTTTGCCAATGTCTTTCTTGTGTTCTATTCTTCAATAATACTGAATTTCTTTATGCTCTTCAAATTCATTCTCCTTTCTAGCCTCCAGGCCTTTTCACCAGTACTTGTGCTCTGTTGTTCATTCTTTCCCTTTTCACCTGGAAAAGGGATTCTCATTTGGGTGAGATTGAGTTTAACTGCGACTTCTTCCAAAAAGCCTAATCTGAGCCCCATATTTGAAAATTTTTTTCCTTCTATGCATACCTATAAAGCCTACATTATAGCATTCAGTTATGAAATTGATGGTCTTCCCTACTGGACTGTAACCTCCAATGTTACTTACTTTGTAGGAATTATGTCAGCCTATTCACTTCTCCGTGCTTAGCACCCAAGTATGTCATGGGGGAGTTAATCAATATCAGGAAAATCAACAAGTTAATGAAATAATTATTAATTGAAATTCATTAAAGAAAGTTCCAAATGGTTAAAAGTGAAAGTTAAGAAGGCTGTTGGATTCCTTTTATATAGTGGTTATTAAAATCATGGAAGATAGATAGTGGCCAAATCCTTCTACAAATCATTTACTAATGTCAGTAGAAGTATTCCAATTGGGGAGTTCTGTTTGTTTGAAATAGTTCACTGCTTCTAATATAAGTAAGTAATGACTAGTAGTAAAGCAGGAAGCAAGGCAAACTCTATTTAGCATTTTCATGAATCACTTAGATCCCAATGGTAGAAAATCCCTTAAAAAGTAAGCCCGTGGAGAGCAGCAATCACTCATTGGTTTGGTGATTTGCAAAATAAATTATAACAAGCATATTTCATAATGCACTTAATTTATTGAACTGCTTGGCTATTGAGTAAGCCTTTAATAAATGCTTCTCTAAGACTATAGATACATCTGCAAGTCTATTTATTGTCTTTAGAAATTAAGTTTATATAAGTGAAGGAATTGTTTCTTATGGTGAGTCCGAGAGATGAAGGATTGAATACTGTCTATTAACCTTGGAGGCCTTCGTAAATGATTTAACACTTCTGTACCTCAATTTATTCACCTTAAGAAGAGGTTTGTTTGTATAATGGGACTGTGAATGCAAAGGAGGAAACATGGAACCTGGTCTTCAGTAGGTCCCATATGTACATCTTATTCATGACAATCATGCCAACCAACATCGAGTTTCCCAGTCTACCATCAATTCTATCCTTATGCTTACCAGGAATATGCTTCTAGTTATATCCTTTATTTGTTTATTTTTATTTTTACACATGTTTATTTAGCACCAGGCACTGAACTCATTCCTATGGATACAGCAGTGAACAAAGTGGAAATGACGTCTTCTCTTTTGAAGTATCTGGTCTGGCATATGACACACTTCTGTAAATAATTTCTACACACTTCTGGCCACGCTGCTACACTGAGAGCTCCTGCAGGACAGGTGCTGTATCTTATTCAGTTATACTTCTTCAAGGGCTTGGCACGTCATGAGTGCTCAGTAAAATGTTCCATCTAGGATGCTGGATAATTAGGTTAAGAATATAATTCGATTCTTCCTTCAATAGTCAGTTCTAATTTTATTCCCACTACAAAGCCTTTTCTATATTGTCACCATTTTAGCCTGGTGAGAAGTAATATCTCCCTCTTTTGTGCTCTCAAGGCACCTTTTGTTGTCCCTCAGAAGGGCACATTCACACTATTCTGTAATTAAGTTTTCATATAGATCTCTTCTTTCTGGTTGACTCTGAGTCTCTTGAGCATGAGTTATACCTTGTTCATCTTCTCCAAGGTGTTTCAGAATATTAGGTTGCTGATGAATGAATGTACAAATGAATGACTAAGTGGCTGTCCTAGAAAAACGTTTGTGTTCAGGAGTGGCAAAGAAAAACATCATCAGGACAAATATTTAAAATGGTGTGGCTTCACTCTAAATATATTTCGTGTATTAAGATGATTGAAAAGCGAGGGTAAAATTGCTGATTTCATAGATAAATCTTGTAATTTGTATCCCATAAAATATTCTGATGATTATTAGTTTGAGAAATGTAACAATATAGCATCACGGAAATGAATAAGTAAATCAATTAAAAGACCTTTTTGTCCCTTTGTTTCCAATTTTCTCCATGCATTCTGAGCTGGTAAAAGCTGTCGCTCTCATTCCACCTTAATATTACATTTAGCCTTTATCATAGTTTATAAACATAAGATGTTACTAGCCAGCCCAAGGAACACCATCCAATGAATACTTATCGAAACTGTGAAGTCCTGAGCCAGATGCTGCGAAGGAAGTGAAAAGAGCAGTGAGACACTGATCTTGTCCTTGACCTTACAGCAGAGCCAAGATAAATGTTCAAAGAATTATTATAGCAGATGGACGATGTGGCTGTTACTCCAGAGTCTAAAGCTGAAAGTAAGAAGTAGTGGGGTGGTAGTGATAAGAAGGTTTCATAAAGTAGGCGACATTATTTAAATGTAGTTTAAATAATCATAAATTAAATTATATATAGAAAGATCTAATTTGGATACAGATGTCTGAGGGAAAAAAATCCAAACTTTCAACTAAAAGTAGATTTTAAATTTAAAATTTTCAGTTCGATTCTTGTTCAGTTAAAAGTGCCCCAAATTCATCTTCAGAACACTCACAAAATGATCCATTCACCTCTTCATTTTTCTCTTCAAACAATTAAACATACTGTTACTTTTCAAGTGTTATTACATTAGATTTTAAAATTTACTGAGTTGTTTTGTTTTCTACGTCCTATAATTTTACTACTAATATAATGTCTTTCTGCCAATTAGAATTAATATTTTACCTCATATTCAAATACCACATTATTTACGTTTTCCACTGTAGCATATCTGGCCATCAGCCTTATATTGAAATTATTTCTCTGTGCATGTGTTCCCTCCACTAGCTGCTGAGCTCTTGGTGTCTAGAACTATGATTTTTGTCTTTGGAATTTATGTAACAACTGTATATGGTATACATGCAATAAATTTTTACTGAATTGAACTATAAAATACACTAGTGAAAATGCAACCATGAAAAACTTCGTTCAAATTTTTGTAGTAAAACCCATTTGTATGTTGGAGTTTTCCCGGATTACAAGTACCAAATAGCTTGGAGTCCAAGTTGTGTGGAGTATCAGAACTGAAGAACCCCTCTCATAGTCACTTAAATCACTTTTATATGGAGAGAATAAACACTTTTTAAACATATCTTCCTAACAAACCAACCCAGATTCATAAAAGTTGGCTTCAGATCAATAGACATTCTGTTGAGCATTTGACAATTACAAGCACCAGGTACAGAGGCAGACCCCAGGGACGCATCAGTGAGTAACATGCAGAACCTACCCCACTAAGAGGTGGGGAGACCATATTCTGACTGCATTCATGTGTTAGCCCATTATTTCCACCGAGGCATTTGGTCCCCGGAGCTGAAGAACAGAAGCCGGCCTACCTTTTTGCCCGGGAGGAATTCAGTATCTAAATTTCTGTACCATTCTGCTACCACATATTTCTTCCCTTCCCCTGAAATTGCTTCTCTAAAATGATTCATGAAGATTTGATAAATACTCTAGCAAGTTTATAAAAATAAATTATATGAGGACATCCGAAGATTGCTATTGGAAGAGTGATTTGTCACTTTTACTGAATCCCAGATAATTCATATCTAGTACTGCCATGGCTGGACGTGATTATCTTATTTTGGATTTTGTAATTATTTAACATAAATAAATTGGTGATTTTATTTCTTCTAACCTTTCGATATTCTTGTA
Source organism: Equus quagga (assembly GCF_021613505.1). Taxonomy (NCBI): domain Eukaryota; kingdom Metazoa; phylum Chordata; class Mammalia; order Perissodactyla; family Equidae; genus Equus; species Equus quagga. The sequence continues at coordinate 20,283,787 of NC_060288.1, read as the reverse complement.
TTTGCATCAATCATTTTTTTTCGTATTTTTCCTACCAACAAAGACACTTGACAATGTCTGAAATTAGTATACGGACAGTATGTTAAGAGAGGCACGTGAAACTCAATTCCTGCTCTTGGTGAGGGCCATCTGCAGGCCTTTGTCAAAATAGTCATCAAGGCTCCATGGTTACCACACAACATGGTTTAGAGCCACCCCACGCTCCTGATTCAGCCCAAGCCACTATGTGCGCTGCCAGACACTTAAAAAGACATAATGCAATGTGGTATCTCAGGTTTCCAGCTAACATTGTAGATCAGTGTTCAATCAGATGTGACCCAAATTTGTTACGTAAACAAAGTTTGCCAGGCCATGTGGTCAGTCTGTGGGTTGCATTCTAAATAGAACAGAAACTTAAAAGTTTAAGACCAGTTGCCTTTTGCCTGCATAAATCTGAATAAACATATTGACATAACTGAATCCATTTTTTGACCGAGGAACTCAATATCGCTGGTCTTTTAGTTTTAGGCCATGCTCTAATAAGGGAACGATATGACGCCTCCTGCTCCCTCGTTATCGTTTTCTTCAGTCTTTATGCCTCTTCTTAGCAGAAGTAAAACGTATTCCGTTTCAAACTCTCGCTCCTTCTTCCTTCCTCAGCAGATACTCTACAGCATGTTTTAGTTATTTCACATTTCTCCAGTGTCCTTATTGAGTCTTGCTGTTTTCACATGGCCTTCCATTCCTCCCACCTCCAGAAAATGGCAACTCCTCTTTCCTTCACTCATTTATCCAAATGTGACGAGCACCTACTCCAAGTCGGGAATTGTGCTAGGCACTGGGACAAATTGGTGAAGAAGGCTCACGCAGTCCTATCCCATGGAACTTTCTCTTGAGTTGTATACTTCTGATTAACAGTGCAAACAACCATTGGGAAAGAGTTTAGCAAAAGGGGGTACTATCATGGACTGGAGAAATTCAGTCAGCATTCTGACAAGAGCTAAGATTTGAGCTCAAAAGACTTCAGGGAGTAGTTCTCATGTTTGAGTGCGTTTCAGGAGGGGCTTATTGTAAATACAGATTCCTGGGTTCTGTCCAAGGGATTCTAATCTAGAAAATTTTATGTGGGGCTTATAAATCTGCCTTTTTAACCAGGTGCCCAAGTAATTTTGATGCACAAATTTATGGACCAAGCTGTGATCACCACTGCCCTACTGGGCAAATACTGACCCAAATACTAAAGGATAAAAAGGAGTGGACAGATCTTACAGCTGGTAGGGTGGGTGTGGGGTGACCAGCAGGGTAAAGATGAGAAAGTGAACAGGGTACAATTTCTATACACAGCAGGATAGTTGGTACGACAGTGCCTGCTCCTCTTTCTCCGATGTGAATTTGTTTTCTTTTGCTCCAGTGAAGATACACTTGTAGAATTCAGGAAGTCATCCAGTGGCTTATTAAAACGTTCTCTGTACCAGCTTTTTTGCTACCTGCTGAATAGCACAGCATCCCTGCCCTCAAGAAATCAGGCTAGTGAGGGATGCTGGATGAATAAACAAATAACAATGATCTGTGAGAATGGCTTTAATGGAGGCAAGGATGAATTTCCCATGAACTCTATCAAAGCATCAAGGCCTTTTAATTTCATGGTCCCTTCCAAGGACCTGTAGCTAATGTGTATTCTTTATCTTAAAGAGAGGTCACAACATTCTAGAAGCTTCTGACACTGTGAAACCTGGATCCAACCCTGAAGAGTGATGTGTTTGAAATAGATGTGAAAGTGCTAGAGGACCTGCCTTTCTAGGGAACGAGGAGAGCTCCAAAATAATAATGTTGAGCTGGACTCAAAACAAAATAGGGTTTGTTTAGAGAGACAAATATCTGAAATAGTAGTAAAAATGCTGGCAGGGACGAACAATATGTGATGAATTCAGTAGCAAGAAGTGAGTTCCTGTGCCTAGAATATATGTATAGCCAAAAAATAAAATAAAACAAAACAAAATGACAAGAGGAGAAGCTGCCTACATGATTGAAGGGCAAATGGTTAAGGGCCTTGTATACCAAGCTGGGGCTTGGAGTTCACAGTAAAGATCATGGGTACTTAAAAAAAATCACCTGAGAGTCCTTTAAAAATACCAAGGCCTATGGCATACTGGCAGACGATCTGTTTTAATAGGTGTGGAGTGGAGCTTGAAAGGCCGGGTATTTTGTATTAAATTCTAGAGTGGAGAAGAGCAGGAGAGCGTAAGAAAGAACAATGGGAGGAAGAGAGAGAGCGTAGGGTAAGTCTGTCTAGGGAAACAGTTATAAAGCAAGACCTGAAGGAAGTGCAGGATGAAGCTAGGCACACAGTGGCCAGAAGACTGTTTCAGGCGAAAGAAGAGAACTCATGGGCTGAGAAGGGAAAGTTCCAGGAATTGAAAGCAGACCTCAGGGTGGAGAGTAACAATCAAGGAGGAAAGTGTACCAGGCCACTTGTGGAAGTAAGCAGTGGCCCCATTACTCTGAGTCTTCTGGGCCAGGAGACATGAAATCTACATTTTATTCTAAATATGAAAGAAAGTCATTGAGTGGTACTGATTGGGAAAAATGACATGGTCCAATTTTCACTTGCAGAATTCCACTTTGGCTGCTATGAGAAGAATGGATTAGAAAAGGAAAAAAAGACAAGGGAAGAATTGGTCCAGCCTCCATAAAGGGTATTAGACCAGAAGTGGCTCAGACCTGGGTGTTAACAATGGAGATGAATGTATTTATCCATGTTTACTTATGTAATATTTTCTCCTCTGATATATGGGGATGACCACACCTTGTCTATCCCAATATACCTATGCCAGTAGCTTAGCAAATGTCTGGCATCCAGTAAACATTCAATGACTTTTACTGACTGACTTGAATATATTAATTATGGAGGCAGGGAGAACAAATAAGAAGCTTTAGGAGCCTATTAAGAACAGAAGGAGTCTAGATATTTTAGGATAAAATCAATAGGAATTGAGGACTGAATATGGGAGCAAGTGATGAAGAGAGTTCTAGATTAAGCAACTATGGGTATAGGACAATGTTGACTAGCAATAGAGGGAATAAAGGGACGAGGTAAGGTTTACAAGAAATGAGAAAGGATGAGAGGAGTCAGAGATGGAATTAGATTGAAGAGTTGGCTAGGAGCTGTTTGTAAGAAGTTAGGAAAATAGAGATCTTTCCACAACTACTGGAGAGAAGATATGCACTTGATATTGATGTGCAGAAAGGTGGTGGTTGCAGTTCAATGTGTCTTATGACAAGTTCCAATAAACAGATATGAAGTTCTTTCCTTTTTAAATATTCATATGCATGTTTTGCAGGCTGTTAAGCTACTTTTATTACATTCTAAAAATCTCACAGGTACCTCACATACCTGTAACTGCCAGAGTCAATGACATACAAAGAGATACTAAAAAGTACATTCAAACACAAGTTTTTAAAAAATCAAAAAAAAAAAGCACACGGATTTATGGAAAATTCTACCATACTGTACTAATATCTCAGATATAGTATATAAAAATATTATTATTTTAAATATTGGTAGAATAATTATATCAAAAATAGCTAACTATAAGGTGCTGGCCCAGCAGCATAGTGGTTAAGTTCATGCATTCTGCTTTGGCAGACTGGGGTTTGCTGGTTCAGATCCCAGGCATAGTCCTATGCACCACTTATCAAGCCATGCTATGGCAGGTGTCCCACATATAAAAACATAGAGGAAGATGGGCACAGATGTTAGCTCAGGGCCAGTCTTCCTTAGCAAAAAGAGGAGGATTGGTGGCAGATGTTAGCTCGGGGCTAATATTCCTCAAAAAAAAAAAAAAAAGAGCTAACTATATTGAGTGTAGTATGGTTATGCACTGTGCTAACCGTTTGACATAAACTATCACATTCAATCTTTACAAAACCCCTTCTGGCAGATACTATTATTATTCTGGCCTTATTGCCATTAAAACTAAAACTAAGGGCATTTAAATAAATTGTCTAAAATTGCAGAGCTACTATTTTACCCCAGGTATTCTGACCAGTATTCCTGCTCTTAATTGCTACATGTAATTTCAGTTGCTACATGTAATTGGAATCTGTTCCAACATTGCCTTCCTGACAACATCAGTCATCTCCAAATCTGAAGATCAGAGAGAAGGCCAATAGTCCAGAGGAAACCATCACTTTAATCATCAGGTAAAATTAAATCAAAAGGGAAACATAAGTGCAAGTTAACTTTATTCTTAAATCCTTACTTTCAAACCACTAATAGCAAGGTGTTCTATCCTTCACTACCCAACTCTTGATTGGTTTCCTTGTTGTACTCAAAAAAGTAGAAAATTCTGAAAACTGGCTCACTGTTATACAGATATCCTGTCATGTCTATATAACATCTATATATGTTATATTTGGAATGGATAGGACTATGATTTTAATCTATCTCCTTTCTGTCATCTGTTGACTATGATGAAAAAGCTGCAGCAATGACAATAGCATCTATAATGAAATTTAAAATTGTCATTGGGGACCAAAAATTTATAATTACCATCTGAACTGACCGCACTGTGATTATGTGCAACTGAATGAATGTATGCGCTAAGGGTATTTTCAGCTGCAAATGACAGAACTCCAAATCAGATTCTCCCAAACAGTATGGAAGTGTGTTCTCTCTCCTAACAAGAAGTTGAAAGTGCAGTAAGACCGAGACCTGAGTAATTCAAAAGCTCACTGTTGTCATCAAAGACCCAATTCCTGGTACCGTGTTCTGCCATCCTCAGAGTGTGTACTTTGCCCTCAGCCTCAAACACTCATGGTTACAGGATGGCTATAGAGTGCCGTGTATCACACGACATTGTCAAAAGGAAGTGTCTCATTTTCAAGAAGGAGAACAATGTTCTTAGAAGCCCTACAATTGAATTCCTTCATGTTTAGTTTTCCAGAAGTAGGTCATAATATCATACCTTAAATAATCATTGGCAAGGAGATAGAATTATATTGATTGGCTTACATCATCTATGGTAGAATGACTTTTTAGAAGCCAAAATTATGCTGGCCAATCTAATGACATCTCCCTCCCTAACATGTCAAAAATTGTTGGAGGTTCCAAAAAATGCAATTAAACAATGACAATGTGAAGATAATCAAATAGCAGTACTGAAAAAATTCCAAAATATCATCATTATATGTTTTTAAGTAACTGATCTGGAGAACTGCATAAACCAAATAGGAACAAACAAGCAATAGAGAAAATTGACAAAGTAAAAATATGGTCATTTGAAGAGATCAGGAAAGATGATAAAGTTCGACTTGCATAGATCAAGACAAAAAGGAAAGAATACAAATTATGATATCAGAAATGAGGGAGGAGTCATCTCTGCAGTCTTATACACATCGCAACAATAACACAAGAATATGATAGGAACTTCACACCAAAAATTGAACACTTTAGAAAAAAACGAACAAATTACATAAAACTACAGCTTATAAAAATTGGCACGAGATAAAAAAAAGAAACTCCAAATTTACTATGAAAATTTTCCCCATAAAGAAAACTCTAGGTCCAAATATCTTCACCTGTGAATTTTATCAATTTTCCACAACAATTTTAGACAACAGAGGTGGAGCAAAGAGTTCCAAAGTCATCTTTATGAGGCCAAAGCATATGAGTACCCAAACGTAATTAAGACAATACAATAAAAGATAATTATAGAAAAATATATTTTGAGCACATACACACAAAAATAAAACAAACATCAAATTTAATTTAGCAGTATTTTGAAAAGATAATACAACATGATCTACTAGGCTTAATTTCAAGAATGTGAGATTATTTTTACATTTTAAAATCAATGTAATTCACATCATCAAACTAAAAGTGAAAAAAAAAAATCATCTCAACAGATGCAGAAAAAGCAAACGAGAAAACTCAACAGTTTCAGAAAACCCAGAATATGAGCAAGCCTCCTCAGGCTGATGAAAGGTATCTATAAAATACCTACTGCTAGCATCACATTTCTTGGTGAAATATTGAAGACTTCCCCCTGAGAACGGGAATGAAAGAAAGAGATCTGCTCTTGAAATCCTTGTTCAACATGACACTGGTGGTCATAGCTAGCCAGTGTAATAAATCAAAAAACAAAAAGGAGAAGACATAAAAGTCAGAAAGAAGTAAACTGTCTCTATTTGTAGAGGACATTATTGTTTACATAGAAAATTCTAAGGAATCTACAAAACAACTAGTAAATTAAGTGAATTGAGCAAAGTCACAGGTCACAAGTTAATTTTTAAAAGTCAATTGTACTTTTATATAATGCAGCAAAAATTGGAAAATAAAATACTTTAAATGTCATTTATGATAGCATCAAAAACTGTAAAACTTTTAGAAATAATTTCAACAAAAAGTAGGCATTACCCCTACAGAAAAATACAAAAAATTAATACAAAAAATTAAAAGATATCTAAATAAATTGAGATACATACCATGTTCATGAATTGTAAGACTTTATATTAAGATGTTAATTCTCCCCAAAATTAATTACGGGTTCAATATAATCCCAAACATAAGTCCAGTAGACATTTTTGTAGAAATCTACAAGCTGATTCTAAAATTCACATTGAAGCTCAAATGAGCAAACAACAACAAAGCAGAAAATAAAAAAGTCACAGGACTGACATTACATATTATTCCAAGACTTTTAATGCAACTATTGTGTGATACTGATCTACAACCAACAAATGGAACACTCATGAGAACAAAACTAGACTCCAGTCACCTGACTTTACACAGAGGTAAATGGAAAATAGAATTCTTTCAACCAATGACGGAAGAATAAAAAAAAATAAAATTAAATTTTACCTCTTATTTCATATTATACACAAAAATAAATTTACAATGGTTCATGGATACAAATAAACATGAAAACTAAAACCACAAAGCTTTTGGAAAAGAAAAGCAAATAAATCTTTGCGTCTATGGCAAAGCTTTCTCATGTTCCGGAAAGAAAGAACCTTAAGAAAGTCATGTTAGACTCCATTAAAATGAACAGCTTCTACTCATAAAAAAGATTTAATTATGAAAATTAATAGATAAGCAACAGACGGCAAGAAAATATTTACCAAACACATCTCTAACACAGGGCTGGTATCCAGGATTTATAAGAAACTCTTATAACAAATAATTAAAGGGCAGTCAGATTTCCAGTTCTGCAAGAAAGGAGCTTGGAAGTTGTTGCTCCATCCTAACAACAAGTAGGAAGCAGAACAGACTGAAAAATCAACAATTTTTCTTGGGTACTTAAGAGAGAAGAGGACCTAGGGCAAACTGCTGCCTTTAACATTGGAGAGACAGGCAAACGCCGGGAGTCTCAGCTTACCCGATCAGAGGCTCAGGAGTGGACCCACCAGAGGCACCAGTGCTGGTGTATGAAAACCTGAACCATAATTGATGAATTGCCAGAGGCTAAATGCAGACAAGTCTGAGAGTTAAGAACTCCAGGTGGACCTAGTCATATGGGGGCCTATGAAATTGTAAGATTTACTTTAAGGAGCTCAACCAGATTCCCACAGTAAATATGGGAGAAAAATCCCCGTGGGCCTCTGGCTAGTGGGAGGGGAAAGGAACCATTTTGAAATATGCAAGAGTACACTGTTCTTAACAACGCCTGCCCTCAGGGAAAAATAGTTAAACAAAGTCTTACTTGCTGGCGTATTATCAGAGCCTAACTAATTGTGGGAAGGAAAATAACCAATTCCAGCACATTCTAGCCATCATGTCCCACCTAAGGGAGGAAGAAAAACACTGAGAAACATTTCTGAAGTTCACATTCCGGAGGCATTGGCTCCCTAAAAGACTGAGACCTAATCATAGGACTATAGAAAACTTCCCCGCCCCTACACCTCAGAACGTTACTAAAGGTCTATTTACAGCAGTTCCTTTTATCAGGTACACCATGTCCAGCTATAAAGAAAAAATTACGAGGCATATCCAAGGCAAAAAACACAATTTGAAGAGATAGAGCAAGCATCAGAATCAAATATGGTAGGGATGTTGTAATTATCAGACCAGGAGTTTAAAACAACATAGTTTAAAACTATGATCAATAGGGTGAGGAATCTAACGGGTAAAGTACACAGCATGCAAGAACTGATGGCAATATAAGTAGAGAAATGGAAATCCTATGAAAGACCCCAAAACAAATCCTAGAGATGAAAAACATGGTAATAGAAATGAAGAATGCCTTTAACAGGTTTATTGGTAGAGTGGACATGGCTGAGGAAAGAATGTCTGAGCTAGAGGACATATCAATAAAATCCTCAAAAAACAGAAAATAACACAGTCCATGGATATTTATCCAGGGACTTATCTTGAATACTTATCCAGAAACTGTTGCACAACTACGGAAGATGTAGCATATGCATAATGGGACTACCAGAAGAAGAAAGAGAGAAAGGTACAGAAGAAATATCTGAAACAATAACGAGGAGAATTTCCCCAAATTACTGTTAGACACAAAACCACAGATGCAGGAAACTCAGAGAGTCTCTTCAACAAATGGTGTGGAACAACTGGACATCCACATGGAAAAAAATGAATCCAGACACAGATCTTAACACCTTTCACAAAAATTAATTCAAAATGGGTCATAGCCCTAAATGTAAAACCCAAAACTCCTAGAAGATAATCTCGCAGAAAAATCTAGATGACCTTGGGTATGGTGATGCCTTTTTAGATAGAACCCCAAAGACACAATCCATGAAAAGAATCATTGATAAGCTGGACTTCATTAAAATTAAACATTTTTGCTCTGTGAAAGACAATGTCAACGGAATGAAGAGACAAGCCATACACTGGGAGAAAATATTTGCAAAAGACACATCTGAAAGGACTGCTATCCAAAATACACAAAGAACTCTTAAAACTTAACAATAAGAAAATAAACAATTTGATTAAAAAATGGGCCAAATACCTTAACAGATACCTCATCAAAGAAGACAAATAGATAGCAAATAAGCATGTGAAAAGATGCTCCACTTTATATGTCACGACAGAAATGCAAATTAAGACAATGATAGGTACCACTAAATACCTATTAGAATGGCCAAAATCCAGAACACTGGCAACACTAGGTGCTGACAAGGAGGTGCAGCATCAGGAACTCTCTTTCGTTGCTGTTGGGAATGCAAAATGGTACAGCCACTTTGGAAGGGAATTTGGTCATTTCTTGTGCAAAAGTAAACATACTCTTACCATGCTATCTAGCAATGGCTCCCCTTGGGATTTACTCAAAGAAGTTGAAAACTTACGCCCACACAAAAATCTGCATACAGATGTTTATAGTGGCTTTATTCATAATTGCCAAAACTTGGAAGCAACCAAGATGTCCTTCAAGATGAGTAAATAAACTGCGATAATACAGACAAAGGAATGTTCTTCAACACTAAAAAGGAAGGAGCTATCAAGCCATGAAAAGATATAGAGGAACCTTAAATGCATATTACTACGTGAAAGAGGCCATCTGTCAAGGATACATGCTGTTTGATTTCAACTGTAGGACATTCTGGAAAAGGCGAAACTGTGGAGACAATAAAAAAATCAGTGGGTGCCAGGGATGGAAGGGGAAGGGAATGGACATGTGGAGCAGTGATGGACAAATACACAACAGCAACAGTGAACTCTAAGGTAAACTATGCACTTTGGGTGACAATGACGTGTCCATGTAGATGCGTCCTTAGTGAAAAACGGACTATTCTGTTGGGTGATGTTGATAATGGGGCAGGCTACGCATGTGTCGGGGCAGAGAGTATGTGACAAATCTCTGAACCTCCCTCTCAATTTTGTTATAAACCTAAAACTGCTCTAAAAATTGTTTTTAAATTTTTAAAAAAGGGAATCAACCTCATATAAAAATCTTAGCAATCGTTCAAAGGAGGATTGTCAATGGCCAATAGTTACATGAAACAGTGCTCAATATCATTAGCCATCAGGGAAATGTGAATTAAAACCACAAGGAGATTTACAAGACACAGAAAAGAATGAATGATACCTAACATGGGCAAGGATTTGTAGCAACTGAAACTCTCATATATTGCTGGTGGGACTGGAAAATGGTAGCATCACTTTGCAAATAAGCTTTTATTATAAAATTAACCTACCCAAGACCCAGAAATTCTAACTCTACTTATTTCACTAAAAGAAATAAAAACATATACCCACAAAAACCTACCTAAAAATATTCATAGTTGCCAAAATGTTTCAATTGGTGCTTCATAGCAAATGTTATTTTATAAATCCATATCTATATGTTTTGGTAAGCAGAATGGAACAAAAACTATTTATATATGAAAGAAATAGTACTTATGTATGTTATTAGATAAATACATCACAAGTAACTAAAACATAATAACAGAAATCTCAGTAATTGATGTGACTATTTATTCATTTGTATAAAAGAAATATATAAGTTGTTTTCGACTATCTTTTCCTTGGTTTCTTCAAAACCCCATGGAAAGTTTTCCAGTTTTTAAAAACAGTCATAAATTACACTTTAGATTAGAATTTAAAGTGATTTTAAAGACCATCTAATACAACCCCTCAATTTACAAAACAGAAAAACGATGTTTAAAAAAGTTAAGTAGCTGGGGCTGGCACAGCAGTTAAGTTTTCACCCTCGCTTCAGCGGCCCAGGGTTCACCAGTTCGGATCCCGGGTGCTGACCTATGCACTGCTTGTCAAGCCGTGGTGTAGCAGGCGTCCCACATACAGAGGAAGATGGGCATGGGTGTTAGCTTAGGGCCAGTCTTCCTCAAATAAAAAAAAAACATTAAGTAGCTTATTCATATCATCCTGGGAAACAAGAAGCAGAGTACAGTATATAGCAATCTATAGTTAGTACTTTTTAAGCTGAATCTATTGTATTTATTGCTATAGGATATAACAGCAGTACTATACATATTTTTAATTTTATTTTTTAACGTATGTCTGTTATAGCAAGTCAATTGTATTCTTCAATGTATATTAACAAAAACAGGATGTGTAATCTGATCATAAAACTGTAACACTAAATTATTACTTAACCACCTAGCACAACTGGCTGTTCAAAATTCTACTAGTCTTTCTTATGTTTCTATTGATAGTAAAAGACGTTATTAGCAATTCTGTTTCCTGATACATTTTCTGCTTTATTGAGGTATAACTAACAAATAAAAATTGCGTATATTTAAGGTGTACAACTTAATGGTTTGACATATGTATACATTGTGAAATGATCACTACAATCAAGCTAATTAACATATTCATCACCTCACACAATTACCATTTTCTTTTTGTGTGTGTGGCGAGAACACTTAAGACGTACTCTCCCAGCAAATGTCAAGTACACAGTACAGGGTCAACTATAGTCACTACGCTGTACATCATCTCCAGAACTTACTCATCTTGCATCCCTGAAACTTTGTACCCTTGGACCAACATCCTCCTTGTTTTCTTTTACTTGAGATGTCATATCGGTTTCTAGTAATTAAATCAGGTAATCTCTCATACTGTGAGGATTGAAAAATCAGTGTAGGTACAAAGCAGAGATCTGGCAAAGCAAACATTGATTTATTTTTTCCAGATAGCATGTGTATTGATTATCGTCATCCAATCGGACTTAGCGTTCCCTGACCACGTGTTGTTTTCTTGCAAAACATCTAGTTTGGTGCCAGCCACTAAGAGCAGCTGAAGTCACAGGGTAGTTTGAGTTGTATTGTGACACGAACAAGACTTGTATTCAGAGGCTGCCGTGCAGCCACTGCAGCCAGAAGGTACTTAGCCCGTCTTTGTTTTACTTGTCTTTTGCAAACATTCTTTCTTTGTTCTCTGAATATAGATAAAACAATTTGATTCCCATTCCATATCTTAGGATTTAAAAGTCAGCAACAAGCTGTCACACAGGTTTTATTGTAATGGCGAGATGAATATTTAGCACATTTCTCTGGATCTCTTTATTCATAGAATATCCTAGAAACATATCTTCTCTATGTCACACCCTTAACCAATGTCTTAGTCCTATTTTGCTACAAGAAAATACCATAGACTGGGTGGCTTATAAACAAGAGAAATTTATTTCTCAGAGTTATGGAGGCTGAGAATTCCCGTGATCCAGGTGGCCACAGATTTGCGGTGTGGTGAGGGCCTGCTTCCTGGTTCACAGACCTCCATGATGGAAGAAGCAAGAAAGCTCTCAGGCTTCTTTTATAAGAGCACTAATCCCATTTGTGAGGGCTTTACCTTCACGACCTAATCACCCCCTAAAGGCTGACCACTTAATATCATCAGCTTGGAGATTAGGATTTCAACAAACAAATTTGGGAGAACACAAACATTCAGACAATAGCAACAAAAATATGGGTAATTTTAAGTTTGTCTTGGCGTATGAGAGTTTTCCATTTCCTGCCCCATTTGCTCATCTTGGACATGCACTTCCTCCTAGCCAATAAAATGACCATATATTCACTCCAACCTAAACGTGCCCTTCAGGGATTGAGCTGGTTCACGTTAATGTTTCACTGACTGATAAGATTTTTCACGTTCATACATTATTTTCCTTGAATTTTCATCACATTTGAACTACTGTGTGTTTATTATAAAAATTTTATTAGAAAAAGACTTTAGGTTAAAGAATATACTTCCAATTGTAGGATCTTAGATATCAGTGAGTCTGTCATATCAATATGGGGGAGGGAAGGAGGGAGCACAAGATTTCTTCAAAGCTCCAAATTGGCACAACTTGCCAACCCAGCCACTCTGTTGTCAGGTGATAGACTTAGTTCATTGAAAGAAAAACAAAACTTGCTTAAAATAAAATGAGAAACTTTCTTACAAGTATTTAGATAATACTAAGATATTTTGTATTTTTCACCTTACAATTTCTCTTGAGAGTGGATTGTTAGATATCAAAGGTCGCCCCCACTTTGGGGAAATTATATCAATTTAAATAATCCTTTATGTAATTTTTTCAGTCTATAAGGGTTTTTGTTTTGTTCTGTTTTTTGAGGAAGACTAGCCCTGAGCTAACATCTGCTACCAATCCTCCTCCTTTTGCTGAGGAAGACTGGCCCTGAGCTAACATCTGTGCCCATCTTCCTCTACTTTATATGTGGGATGCCTGCCACAGCATGCCTTGCCAAACAGTGTTACATCCACACCTGGGATCCGAACTGGTGAACCCCAGGCCACAGTAGCGGAAGGTGCGCACTTAACCACTGCGCCACCAGGCCAGCCCCTATAAAGGTTTTTTAAATCTAATCAATGGAGATCTAAATAGCATGAGCTATTTCACATTAATATGTTTCTTGCAACTGGATATTTTTTACTTGATTCTGGTGGTTCACTGAGTCAAGTTAGAGAATAGGAGGAAAGGGATTTTTGGGAGTTTTATAATCTTTTTAGTAAATTACTTTTAAATATATGAATCACTTTAAGAAAACTTCAAGATGTTCTTACATTATAAACTGAATTGGATACTACAAAGGTTTAGATAAAGGGACAAATAAATTATTTTTTTTGTTTGTGGGGTTTTTTTTGAGGAAGATTAGCCCTGAGCTAACTGCTGCCAATCCTCCTCTTTTTGCTGAGGAAGACTGGCCCTGAGCTAACATCCGTGCCCACCTTCCTCTACTTTGTATGTGGGATGCCTACCACAGCATGGCGTGCCAAGCGGTGCCATGTCCGCTCCCGGGATCCGAACCCGCGAATACTGGGCCACAGAAGGGGAACATGCGCACTTAACCGCTGCGCCACCGGGCATGAAAGCAATAAGAAGTAGTCTTATTAGGATAAAAGGAAAGAAGGAAGGCTAGATGTTCAGTGGTGAAAAAGTAGAATGGAAGAGCATAAGGAGAGAAGATCAACATGACATTTAGGGCAGAAAATATAATAAGCCTGAGAATAGAATCATTTCAGTGAGTTGGAGAGGTAAGCACAATGAGAACATCAAGAACCTGGAAGGCCAGGCCAGATATTTTTGAATCTGATGTTAGAGAAGTGTAGCTTTCAGGGCCCAGAAGAGGCATGATGAAGGCATCCATGGGCCGAGGAAATGTTGAGTGACCTGACCAATGCAGAGGTGGGATTGACTATGCTTGGGCATGACTAATGATTGCTAAACTGCCTGCAAAATATGGATAAAATGATATCTAACCATGGCACTGGGAAGTTAAAATGAGATTATGATGTTTCTTTGCACACCTGGTTTGTGCTGTAATCAGTTTCTACTTATCTCCTCTTCAATAACCTCTTTGGCAAATTCTTTGCATTATGAATAAAGCAATCAGAACATAAATTTAGTCCTTGGGCTCATCACAGCTTATGAACACATCGGTGGGCACAGTGTACTCTTTTCCCAGCCATCTCATAATAAAAACTAAAGTGACCACACTTTTTTTAAGGACATGCTAGAAAAGGCTGTGCTGGAACCTGCCAGCTCAGTTCCAGAGAAAAGTACTGAGTGAAATTTTACGTGAAGACCGAATGTCTATTTGGGGATTCAATATTATGATGGTAAGGATAAGTTCTAAATGATGGTCGATGGTTAATAACCCCACAAGCCCCCTCTATTGATGCTTTAGCTGACCTCTTGCCTTTGATATCCAATATGGTCATGCTAATTCAGTCTCTTAAAATATTCTACTGTTTTTCTTGTTAATGTTTTCGATTTTAGCAGTCGTTTTCTTGTGGCCTTTAATTTAATTTTTGTATGTTGAAAATCACTGGCATGATTCAAAGCTCAAAACTATTCTTTAAAAGTATAGTCAGAAAAGTCTCAATTCTATTCCAAACTCATGTCTTCTGTTCCCTCCCCTCATTTTCATTAGTTCTTTCTTTACCATATCCAAGTATGCATGCAGTGTAGGTATGTATTCTTATTTCTCCTTTTTTTTTTACACAGTATATGTAATATGCCACACTGCCTGCTTTGATCACTTACAAATATATTCTGGCAGCCAGATTGCTCCGATAGAAATCTTTTTCATTCTTTGAAAGTGTGTGTGTGCTTACAGTTAATAATATTCCATTTGAGGAGGTACTCTAGATTGACAGATATTAATTTTATTTCCTAATCTTTTGTTTTTACAGATAATGCCACACAATAAACTTGTACATGTTTTTTTCATCTTTATGGAGAGTGTGTTTTCAATGTTTTTGCTAGGCTGATACGCAAGACATAATACTCAGTTGTAAAAGTTTTCTAACTCTAGCAAATTAACAAGCATTACTGAAGGACTAATAACTTGTTCTCAATTTTATAGTTTTAGAAATGCTCTATTATTTAGAAATAGCTCTGTAGTGCCCTCAATTTGCAGAACAACTTTTAAAATACCGATAATAGGCATTACAGTGTCGGTTCATTTCCCAGCCAGGGAGAGAGTAGCATCTTTCTTTGTGCTCTCTAAAGGGAAAATTTATAAAGCAAACCTTACTTGTGAATTGGAACTGAAAGGCTCTAGGTCATTTCTACTCTAACGCTGCACATAATATGGCTGCCTATGCTGTGTAATAGTCATATTCTTCCAACTTAAGCATATAAGTACTACTTTCATTTTTATGAATAAAATTACTTTGAATCTCTTCTAAATTAATTGTCAGTCTCCTAAGATTTTGACATTGAGTACACCATCCATAACAATTAACCACGGAGTAAAAAAACTAATAACTCTTTCTTTTCATGGAACAATGAGATTTCATCCAGATTTTCTGATTAATTTGGTATTTTACTTTGTCATTATAATTCAATTTATGTAGCTTTTCTGTCCGTTCCTTGAAGGCACTTTTATCATCCATGAAAATTCAAAATAAAAAGGAAAAATATTTCAATATTCATTTTTCCCCACAGGGAAACTTGTGCTACTCCATTGCAAATGACTACTTAGAACTGGCATTTTCAACACTGCTGAATCGCCAGAAAGCAAATTTCTACTTTCTTTTACCACTATTTTTTATTGCTCGCAAAATAAATGGAAATTAACTCAAATTACATATTACTATCACTAATATTGATTATCCAATTATCCAAACAACAAAGTAAGGTAGTTTTGAAGTATTATGTTATGCTAGAAAATAAATTATTATTAAGGCAATTCTTGTGAATAAGAGACTATTATATTCTAGCTCGTATTTAAAGCAACAGTACTTGAGTGTCAAATTATTTTATTTCGTAGTCGTGCAGCTTCATTCTCTCTACTTTTATACCTTTTTTCTAAAGAGAATCAGGACTACATAAAAATGTACCTTCATGTCCATCCTTAACTTTGTAATGGAGGAATCATGATAACAGTAACACATGCTTTATATATGGTAATAAGTGCAATTATTGGCCATAAATCCTCTCTAACTTATAAACAAGGGACATTCCAGTGACATTTTAGCTCACAGATAAACCCAAGCTATTTAGACTATAATGTAACTAAATTTTTGCATTTCTGTCTCAAAGCAAAAGAAATCCTGAGAAAAAACTTTTAAAATAGGCATATTGTTGCTTTATAGGTTAATTATTTGTAATACGTAATAGATATGGATTACCAGTATACATTACCTAAGCAATAGATATGGGCTATTTGTAATAGGAAAACGAGGGGAGAAAAGCTGTGTGGGGGAGGCAAAAACGTTCTTTCCGAAGATTATATGTTATGTGTGTATTTTCCAAAGATCTAGGGAGGGTACTGATATAACAAAACCTCCAGATTTAGCTTGGCGCAGTGATGTCCTTTTCAGTATCTCTGTTCTCCCAGCTGGGAGTTTTCATGCTGCATTTAGACCAGCTCTCAGACACAAGGAGAACCTGAAGTGCCATCCTCCTCCTTCCACCACTTAAAAAATATATGAGGAATACTGTGCCCTGTGCATGAGGTCTGCATCTGAACTCTCCGGGTCCCTAAGCCACATAGCCACACTCTTGATGCCAGCCCTCCACTGGGCTACAAATAAATTACCGTCTTTGAAAATTCAGATCCCAACAACCCCTCCACCCGCTTTGCAAGCTCCTTCACACTTTAGTTTTGCCTGGTCTTTCAGCTCCAGCCTCTCCCTCATACTTTCTATCACATAACACTGGAGACACAGCAGACAACTCTCCATTCTTGGAATGTACCAGACACTTTGTGTCTTCTTGTTTTGATTTTAATTCCTTCTGCCTAAAATGCCAGCTTCCACTCCTCTGTTTTTCCCCTTGCGTCTAGGCATGGCTATGAGATTAGTTCCAGTCAATATAGCTAGTAATTAGGAGTGTCCCTTCTGCACTCTGACATTTAAGAAGTGGTTGTGGCTTCCCACACTCTCTGATCTTCTGCTGAGTGGATGCAGAGATTGCAGAGGCCCCAGGAAATAGAAAAGTTACAAGAAGGAAGAGACCAGGGTTCCAGATTCGCTGGCAGGAGGTTAACTGCCTACTGGATTGCTACACATGCAGTAAAAAAGCATCTATTAGTAAACACTGGCATTTGGGAGTTGACATGTTATAATAATTTTAAACCCTAAATGTTACAGATTCTAGGAAAAGAGGTACATTCTACAATTTAAACTAGGCAACTTGTCTCTAACGTTTTTTCTGTTTCTGTTAATTCAAGAAAAAATATTTATTAAGCAAGAATTTTGAATTGAATACCATGCTAAATTCTCTTGTGAACGTGACTATGATCAAAGCGTGGTCTTTATTCTTATGAAACTTAAATTTTAATATTGTCATAGTTTTTACTAAGCTATAAAGACATATTCCTTGTTAATTTGTTGTCTTGGAAAATATGCTGTGTGTATAAAGGAGCAAGTGTGGGTGAGGTTTTTAACTCTGTATTTTATGGAGACGAAAAAAAAATCCCTGTCAAATGTTATTTATAAAGTATTTCTGCACATTTTTAAGATTTTATTATGTGTAATGTACTGTGTACAAGTCACTATAAAAACGAGAAAGGACATAGTCTCTGCATTAAATGAGCTTAAAAATATAATGACAAGCTAAGAAGTTAGATGGTTTTCTTCTTTCATTTTGAAGGAAAGTCTTGGTTCTTTAAAAAAGAAACTGTTTTTCTCAACATCAAATACTTAAAAACTAATAGAGAAATCAATTAGGTAACAAAAGCCAAAAGAAGATAATTGAAACTCTATAAGATCTTAACTAAATTTCTTTTTCTTTAATGAGAAAAACAAAGTTTCTTGGCAACTAAAATAGTTCTTACATTAAGAGGCAAAAATAGGATCTAAAAATAAAAACATTCAATTTAAACAAAACCAAACATTCTCAGATCCAGTGTTGTCCTGGAGTAATATGGCATCAATATAAAATTCACAACACTCTACTTGAAATTTTAATTATATTTATGCTATTTGGGGCCAAACAGCCTTACTCAGTCCTGGTTCTGTACCACTTTATCATCTAAACACAATATAGTCAGAGTAAAATTGCTTTAAATAAGGGGGGTACCTTAGAGACAAGCACCAGACTGACCCAGGGGAGTACCATCAGATGCTGTGATAAGACAACGGAGTCCCTCCTGATTTTCAAAGTCATCCTACGAAGTGAATCATTTATATGATGTTACACAATGGCAAGAATCCCTTTTTCACTTGGGCGTCCTGTACATCTACATAGAAACCTGGCTCCAGTCAATTAAAATACTCAGATGGGCCTATGAATAAGCACATGTGCAAATCCCTTAAAGAATCACAAACCGTAATGCAGAGTAACAACAATTTAATTCCAACTCAAATTGTTTCCATTACGGTTTTCACCTTAAGTCACATACTACATTGTTTGACTCGAACTCTTAAGGAAAACATTCACTGAGGAAAACATTTTTCGGAGGTATTAAAATGGAACAGATTTTTCATCCCTAATGGCGCTTCCTCATTGAATGTTCAACCTTCCATTTGCTCTTGAATTAAGATTTATTATTTATCCAAATGATATTCAAAAGTAACTTGACTTAATTTTGAGTTGGCAAGTGAAAATCTAAAATTGTTTGAAACAATGGTATCTCAGTATAAGAATATAATCTGGTGTTGGTTGTAGATAAACATTCAAATATATCATTTCTCATTTCCAGCTTAGTTTTTCTGCATTTCCTATGCTGTAGGGAAATAGTAGTGGCCTCTTATCAGCATGAAAAGGTACATTACTAAATGACACCCCATATTACATCCATTTAAAGTTTATCAGTGCAACAAAATCCCATTTTTCTTTGTTAATTGTTTACTATTATCATATGTATGTGTTCTTTTTCTGTTTCTTTTTTTGTTATGCCAAGTACTTCTAACTATTGGCCTCAATTCCCTCTTGTATTTATACTAAGATTGCTATTATTGATTCATGTAAACTTAAAAAATATATAAACGTACATAAAATACGTATACACACATAAATACAAGCAGGATAACTCTGGACAAAATTATTCTCTCCCGCATTTTCTAACAGTTTTGAAGCCATATAAAAATAAACATATCAATTTTTATGTTGATAGAAAAGATAGCTGGTCAAGAAACTATGATTAGAAAAAATAATGAAAATAGTTAATTAAAATTCCATTACTTTCCTAAATATTAGCATTTTTCAAACTTTTGCTTGAATTGATCTAAAATCTAATATTCAATATGAAAAACATTGTTTAAAGTAATCGTTTAAATAACTTTATTAATGAAAACCTTTTCTTGGTGAGTTCATATTAATCCTTCATTTGCATTTCAAAAATCCAAGACTATAACCAAAGTAGTATTCTCACCTAGTGACAAGATATTCCAGGAAGTAACCCTAGAAGAAAATAAGCACTCTACTTTATCAATTAATCATTTATTGAGCTAATTCACGTACACAATAGGTAAGGACATTTGATACTTGTTACATTCAAAGTTGCATTACTGGATATTAGTGTGATTTAGCAACATATTGTCCTCCCTTTATAAAGTTACAACAAAGGGTTTCAAAGATAATGATACTGGTTTTCAGTATCAATGATATTGTTTTCAGAATATCTTCTCAATTATGCATTCTCTATACTGTGGCTTGGTCTCACACCTTTATGATAACTGAGCCACCCGGGTGTTATAGAGCTCTCACATAATAAAAATAGAGACAACATTCTGCTCTTTTTTTTTTCAGTCTCCATATTGTTCCTTTTGAATCCATCTCCCACTATATCCCTTATTTCAGTTATTATGTACCCTCCCCTCATTGATTTGAGAACAGTGACTCTGTCGGAGACGAATAGCTCATCCACAAAATTTATTCTCCCATTCTTCTTGAGCATGCATCTCGGCTACATTTCCCAGCCTCCCTTGCAGTTAGGTGAGGCCATATGACCGATTTAACCAGCAGAGTGTGAATGGAAGTAACACGTGCCACTTGAGGCTGGGGTCTTCAAGATGGCAGCCAACAAGGTTCCTCCACATTCATTTCTCCATTTCTGCTAGCTGGGATGGGAAAGAGCAGAATGCCCTTGGAAGCTGTGCACCAAGGGTTGCTGAGATACACAGCCTGGGCACCTGAATAACCCTGTATGGCCAACTTCCTATTATCTGAAACACCAACCAGACTGGTACATGACAGAGGAAAGAAACACAGCTTTCATTTTCTTTGAGTTATCATATTACTGTTAGTTCTCATCTTATAGAAACTTAGCTACCCTAACTAATATACAGCTCAAAAGTCTGATGCTACTATAATAAAAATATGACATTTGCTCACCAGTTGGGAAATAAATGGTAATTAAATAAACATAATGGTCTAAAAAACAGATAACCTTTTTATGCAATGATAAAGCTTTTGATAAACCGTTCACGTGGGCTAAATTAGAAAGGATCTTATTGCTTCCAAGAGAGCTTACATCACTAGAATTTGTAGTTAGAAAGAATCAGAACTTTAGTATTGGGGGGCTAATACTGGATGCTTTTTTTAAAGACATAAGAGGAAAGAATTGAATTCATGCAAAATGTAGCTGTTTTGCAGTCAGAAACGGTGAGAAATAGAGTTCAGAAATTGTCTTCCTGTGTTTGAAGATGAAACCCTCTCTAAAAAGCAGGAGATAGGTCTGAAAATTCTTTAAAGAACCAAACCCTTTAAGACTTAGGCAAACAGAAGGACTACACTGTGCAAAGATTAAGCATATTGCCTTCCCATCCAAGCCTGTGATTTCTGAAGTCCTCAACACAGCTTGTGTTTAGCTCAAAGGGAATTATATTGGGTCAAGGAAGCAAAAGGTTATAAAAAAATTTTAGGTTAGGTAGCCCAGAGCAGACTATGAGGTTTGAGAACAAAAAGAGAAAAGAATTGAGTAGAAGAAAGATTACAGCTGTGAACACTAGGCTCGGTCCTGCTGGAGAGCTCTAAGAGACGGTCTAAAATATAATTCAGAGTTATCCCACCTTCACGATAAGAAGCTGGGTTATATAACATTAGTCCCGTCTGCTTCTGAGGTCACTAACCCCTTGGCATTTTTGCCCTGTCCTAAGCATGTAGGCCAAGAGAAAGTCCTCAAGCAAAGGACTACAGATGCTTGCAGGGTGGTGGGACACCATGGGCATGTCCACGAGCGTACTGAAACAACATGACAAGTCACCCACAGCATGTGCTATGCTTCGTGTGGTTAGTCACAAGCGTAACAGTCTAAGAACAAGTATGTATGAGCCTATTAAGTTTGAGAAGAAATTGTATTGCAAAAGAAACCACAGGGCTAGCCGAAGAAAGCCTGTAACTTTATAAGCTTTACATCAGCCTCAAGCCCCCAAACTTGGAGCACCAAACCTGGACCACCAAAAAAGAAGGGTATAGACATAAAGAAGGTATACCTACTCAATTTTCACTGTGGACGTGGCAGTGAAAACTAATGGACAAGGAAGAATCTCTCAGGGTACAAAAACAGGAACTTGTAGAACAGGAGACAAGGATTTTCTTCCCGTAGCAGAACCGGAGTTGAATCAAGAAGCTTCTCCCAATTCCAGCACGGAGGACCTTCACAATTTCTGCCCCACAGGACTCCATAATTGCTTTGGGCCAGGTTCTACCACGTGTCTGTCATTCTTCATTTTTCCAAATGGGAGTTTGTACTTTCTGCTCTCCTGTTGTATGCTAGGTATAGGTTGTGATCAATACTTTATCTTTTAGTTTATAGGTCACAAAATCCTAACTCTAGAGTGCGTTAGAGGTACCCTCAGAAATCTTAAACGTAATAACTGAACATTTGTCTCCTCTGAGGGACAGTAGGATTATGTTTTAATTTGTACAGAGAATGGTTGCTTATTAAAATAGAATCATGATGAGGATTTTATTTTTATTGTTTGTAAATTTAAATATGGATAAAAAAGAGTGAGTGACTGCTGAGTCATAAAGGGATGGGTAGGGTAGTTATTGTCTGTTGATTCTTGGCACCCATCTCCAACCCATGCTATGCTACAGTCTTTACTGCAGGGGCCAAAAGTGAATAACACATTTGTCAGACTCCTTTGACATCAGCGTTCTGGATATAGTTTAGGTTCTAACATTAGGAGGCACTAGGCCAAGGTTTGTACCATGGAAGGAAGGGAGAGAGAAGATATTTTTCTTCCAGTAGCAGTAATGACTGTGGGCAGGCTTCAAAGATATGAGACTTCTGTGCTGGCTGCACTCCGTATTCTCCAGCCAGTCAGCAGCCAACCGTAATCTGGGCTGGCTGGAAAGTTGGTCATGTTATTTTTCCATTTCTTGACATTCGGGTGGCAATAACTTCCTGACATTCTTGACCATGGCTTCAGAGGCATAACTGAAAAACTAAGATGTCCTCCATCCCTAGTTAAAATTCTTCAGACTTTTCATTTACTGTATCGTGTGTGAGAAGAAGGATGTGAGCAAACGTTTGTTAAGCAAAGGAGCGGACTGTAGAAGGCACTATTTCTTGACTGCCAAATCTGTTTCTCCCTCTTACCTACTAGCGACATGCAGAGCCTCCATTGCCCATGCTTCCTGCAGCTAGGGGTGGCTATGTGACGAAATTTTAGCCCATGAAATAGGAGCAAAAGTGAAGCATGCCACTGTTTTGAAGGGCCTTAAGACAACAGTTTGCTTCTTCCACATTCTCTGCCCCCTTTCCTGCTGGAATGTCAATGAACCCAACAATCTTGGAAACCACGTGTTGAAGATGGCAGAGGTGTGAGCAACTTAGTTCCCAGAATACAGGTTAGTCTGGAACATAGCTTTGGACTGTTATATGAGAGAGAAAAAAAAACTATGGTCTTATTTGAGTAATTAAAGATGCTTAGTCTTTACAAACTAAAAAATAAACTGAGTTCCTTTTTATTTTTTTACTTTTTATTTTGAAATAGTAATAGATTCACAGGAAGTTGCAAAGATAGTAGAGAGGACCTGTGTACTTCTCACCCAGTTTCCCCAATAGTTACATCTTACATAATTGTAGTAAGATGTTTGACATTAGGACAATGAATGCATACAGTTCTGTCATTTTGTCACATGCGTAGATGTATGTGACCACCACCACATCAAGATGCAGAATTATTCCATCACCATAAAGATCTCCTTCATGCTTGTTATAATCACAACCACCTCCATTTTCACCAATATCCCCAAACCCTAGCAATCACTAATATGTTTCCATCTCTATAATTTTGCCATTTCAAGAATGCTATATGAATTGAATCTTACAGCATATGATGTTTTAGGAATGTCTCTTTTCACTCAGCATGATGGCCTTGATATTTATCAAAGTTGTGATTATCAATAATTTGTTCTTTTTATTGCTGAGTAATATTCCATGGCCATATGGGTGTACCACAGTTTGTTTAACTTTTCACCCATTGGGGAACATTTTGGTTGTTTCCAATTTTTCACTGTCACAAATAATGCCACTATGAACCCTGATGTACAGATTCTGAGTGGACATAAGTTTTCATTTCTCTGGGATAAATGCCCAGGAGTGCAATTGTTGGGTCATATGGTAAGAAACTTACCATAGTTTTTAAAAGAAACTTCCAAACTAATTTCCAGAGTGAGTATATTATTTTACATCCTCACTAGCAATGTATGGCAGAGCCAGTGTCTCTGCATCCTTGTCATTTGGTATCATCACTATTTTAATTTTATCTGTTCTAATAGATGTGTACAAATATCTTATCGTGGTTTTAATTGCATGTCCCTAATGGCTAGTGATGCTACATATCTTTTCATGTGCACGTTTGTTGCCCACATTTTCTCTGTAATGTCATGTTCTCTCATGTCTAATTGATTGTTTAATTTAGTGTTGAGTTTTGTGAGTCCTTTATATAACTCTAGATATGAGTCCTTTGTCAAATATGTGGTTCACAAATATTTTCTACCAGTCTGTAGCTTGTTTTTTCATCCTATTAAGGGGACCTTCCACAAACCAAAAGTTTTTAATTTTGATGAACTCTAGTTAATCAATTTTTTCTTGTTATGCCTATGAATTTTTCATCAAACCCTAGGTTCCAAAGGTTTTCTCTTAGGTTATCTTCTAAAAGTTTCATAGTTTTATATTTTACGTTTAAATCTATGATCAATTTTGAATTAATTTTTGTGTAAGAAGTGAAGAGTTGGTTGAGGTTCATTTTTTTGCCTATGAATATTTAATTGCCCTAGCTCCATTTATTGAAAAGATTGTATTTCCTCTATTGAATTGCTTTTGCGCCTTTGTCAAAAGTCGGTAAGGCTTATTTGTATGGGTCTATCAAAGGCTTCTCCCTCCTGCTCTGTTGATCTGTGTCTATCCTTCCACCAGCATCATGCGATATTGAGTACCATAGTTATAGAAGTCTTGAAACTGGGTGCACTGGCTCCTACTAATTTATCCTTTGTTTTTGCAGAATTGCTACTCTAGTTCTTTGGTTTTTCCATATAAATCTTGCCTATATTTGCAATAAAATCTTTTGAGGATCTTGATAGGAATCGCATTTAAACCGTTATATCAATTTTGTGTCTTTCTTTCACTGAGTCCTCCATGCCATTGACATGGCATATCTCTCAATTTATTTATATTTTCTTTGGTTAGTTTCATCAAAGGTTTTAGCTTCCTGCATACTGTTTTTTTAGATTTTTGTTAAATTTTGTTGGATTTACCATAACTATTTCTCTCTTTTTGGGGGGCCATCATAAATGGTACTGTAATTTAATTTTGGTTTCCATGTGTTCATTGGCAGTATATAGAAATACAACTGATTTTTGTATGTTGATCTTTCAATCTAAAACCTTGCTGAACTCTCTTATTAGTTTTAGAAGGGATTTTTCCCCCTAAGTCCCTGCTAGTTTTTAACATAAAGCATCATATCATCTGCAAATAGGGGCAGTTTTATTTCTTCTTCTCCAATCTGTATGATTTTTATCTCCTTTCCTTGATTGATTGTACTGGCTAGAAATTCCCCTGTACGTTGAATAGCAGTGATGAAAATGAAGATTCTTTCCTTGTTCCCAATATTAGGAAAAATTCATTCAATTTTTCTTCCTTAAGAAGGACGACAGTTGTAGGTTTTCTGTGTGCATTCTTCATCAAGTTGAAGACATTCTTCTTTATTCCTAGTTTTCTGAGAGGTTTTTTTAAGTCAATTAATGAAGAACGGGCATTGATTTTCTCAAGTGCTTTTTCTGCATCAACGGATGTGATCATGTGATTTTTCTTTTTTAGCCTGTTAACATGGTGTATTACTCTTATTGATTTTTGAATATTGATGCATCCTTACATTTCTGGAAAAAAAATTCTCTTGGTCATGGTGTATAATTCTTTTTCTATATTGCTGAATTTTATTTGTTGATATATTATCAATAATTTTTGCATCTATATCGATTAGGAATATGTTTTGTAGTTTCTTTTTTTCCCCCTAATTTTGGTATCATTGTAATACTTTCCTAACAGAATGAGTTTAGAAGTGTTCCTTATTTTTCTATTTTCTGATACAGATTGGGTAGAATTGGTACTAATTCTGCTTTAAATATTTGATAGAATTCTCCATGAAACCATTTGAACTTGGAAATTTATTTTTTGGGATTTTTTAATTCTGAATTTAATCTCCTTAAAAATTATAGAGCTACTGATTTCATATTAAGTGACTTGTGGTCATTTGCACTTTATGAGAAATTGGTCCATTTGATCTAAATGGTCAAAGTGATTTCTGTAGAGTGGTTAGTAGTATTCTCTTATTGTCCTTTAAAAGTCTACAAGATCCCTAGTAATATCTCCTGTTTCATTTTGCTACTAGTAATTTGTTCTTCTTTTTTTCTTGTAAGTTCTGCTAGAGGTTTGACAATTTTATTGATCTCTTCAAAGAATCATTTTTTGGTTTGATTGATTTTCTCTATAATTTTTTTATTGTTTTGGTTTTCAATTTTATAGATTTAAGCTCTCTTATCTTTATTTCCTTATTTCTGCTTGTTTTGTATGTACTCTGCTCTTCTGTTTTTAGTTTGCAGAGTTGGGGGCTTACACTATTGATTTGAGACTTTTCCCTTTTCTAATGTATACACTTAGTGCTATAAATTTTCCTCTCTGAACTGCTTTAGCTGTGTCCCACAAATTTTAATATGTTGTATTTTCATTTTCAATTAGTTCAATGTATTTTTTATTTCCCTAGTGACATTCTCCTTGATTTATGAATTATTTAGAAGTGTGTTGTTAAGGTTTTAAATGTTCAGAGATTTCCATTATCCTTCTTTTATCAGTTTCTAATTTTATTCACTTGTGGTCAGAGAACATTCTATGTATGATTTCAATATTTTCTTAATTTTTTGAGGTTCGTTTTATGGCCAAGGACATGATCTATTTTGATATATAATCTGTGAACTCTTGAAAGGAAGTGTATTGTGCCACTGTGGGTAGTGTGCTCCAAATGTTAATTTTAATATTTTGTATTATTTAATTTATATATATAATTTTAATATGTTGTATTATTTAATATGTTGTATTTAATATGCTGTATCTTCTTCTACATCTTTGCAGATTTTCTGTCTATGTATTCCTATTCCTAGGTGTTCCTATCAACTGTTGTGAGAGGAGTGGTGAGTTCATCAATTCTAATCTTTTTTAAAAACATGCCTTAACACAGCCATTTTGATTCATCTATTAGGAAAAATGTATAACTTAAAACAAACCATTACTCTTTTAGAATTCCCTTTTACTCACTAAACATAGCAATACAATATTTTCACCAATCTATTTTCCCCTAAATAATTCATTTTTTAAATTTTTTCCACCTTTTACCTGTAGGTAACACTCATTATTTGCCTCTGAGAAGGGTGGTTACACCAAGGCTATTCTTGGCTTTGTTTATGAATATGCTTTCAAAACTAACTGTAAAGATGTTACATATGGGAGGCAAGGTTTCTCAAGCCTTTTTGAGAACCAAATACTAGAACCAGGGACTCAAGAAACAAAGTTCATTTATAAATAATAGATTAGGAAGAATGTATGACAAAGTGAAAGTCGCTTTTCTGCTCTAAAGGAAATGAAGATTGTTTGTACTGAGGATGGAAGAAAAGTTGTAATCCATAAGGTTGGACAAAGTTCTTACATCCTTAGTGTGGCTTCTATTGTGGGAGTTATTGAACCCTGACTCTGGCAGAATATGCCAGACTAGCTAATGAAAGAAACCAAGGATCACACAAGAAAACTGTGTATGTTATCCTATGCTAATATTGGAGAGCTGACAGCTGAATCAGGCAAGCCTTCACTTCCCCAACACTGACATTCCTGATAAAGTTCTCCAAAACTTAACATGGAATCCCAAAGAGAATGTGTAATTGACTGGGTTTATTCAGAATTACACGAGAATAAATTTTTAGCCACCAGAATGGAATAGCAGCTTATGTTATAAATCATATTCCGTTATAAAAAAACAGACCTGCATTTTTTTCTACACCAAAGTTTGTGAACTGTGAAATGTGCACCCATCACAACTATATGCATCACACAGACACACTAAAACCTTTTATCTTAAGCTATGCTTTTTCAGAGCTTTCTGGATAAAAGTTCAGATACTCCAGCCCAATTCCTAGGATTCTAAGAACAGCGCATTTTCCACTCCTCTGCATGGCAAGTGTGCGCCAAGTTACAACCCAACTTCATACATGATAACTTTCACAGGAAGAAGCAAATGTTTTGGAGAAAGAAAATCAGCAAAAATCAGACATAAACATCTTTATTTAAATCCTATTGGGTATATGTCTGAAACTTTATTTCCTTAAAAATACGGATACTATACATTAAAATGTTATAGTGCTTAATAAATGAGGTATAGATGTGATAACCCTTTAGATATTAAAAATTATACTATGCAAATAAAATATGATCATCATTATTACATTATCATAATTATTATAATCTCAATTGATTGGAAGCCTAACTTTCCATTAAATATCAAGATCTTCATAGGAAAAGTCAATTTCAAAAATAATGGATTTCATGCTAAAATTGGCACAGAATTAATATATATTTTATATGTAAATTAACAGTAAAAATTATCAAGCAGACAAATCACTTGTAATTTTTAGCTAAACATTATTTGAAAATGTCAAAGACAAGAGTCCAACTTCCTATTCTTAATAACTGTCTTTTTAAATTCTTTTTTCTTTTTTTACAATGCTTAATCAGATTTGCACAAACTTTGCCAGGCCTGGGGTTAGAAGGGATCTATAAATATTCACATTATTTAAATTTTCAGTTCAGTGGTAAAAAATTATCACTATTTTCTTGCATCTTTAGGGTGGTGGAATAGATCATAAATTAAACAGGTGCATACTTAAGATGCAGCTAGCCTCATCATTCCAGCATGAATTACATGCATCTGCTTTGTTTCTCACATTTGGGATTATGATAAATTGGAACCATCGATTTTCAGGTCATAGAAATAAAAATGTTATAAATATAAAATTTAAATAGACACTTTCAAAAGCACAGCTTTTAAACTATTTGTAGTTTACCTGTGTAATTTATATGTGTATATACACATAAAAGTATTAATGTAAATATTTGATCTATAATATTGAATTTTGTGTTTCTTTGGGTTCACTATAAGCTTATTAGTATTGGAGGTAAGTTGTTTCTAACTCAATATTGCCATCATGAATTTTATTAGAGATTGCTTATGCGACTCAGGAAACATCCACTTTTATGTTTATAAGCTTTTGTGCAATTCCTTAAGTCAATGACTTTTATTTCTGAAACTCGTAACCCTCTAGAGAAAAGATGCTCTCTCCTTCGTCTTTAAAATAAAAGAGAGTAATTAGAGTACAGTTTCAAAAGCAAGACTTTGACTTTACTCTTCACCCAGCATCTTTTACTGTTGTAGGTGACAATTCAGAAATTGTTTCTAAATGACTATCTCTTGATGCTATACCTGTCACAAGATCTCAAATGATTTCTCATTAGACCAGAATGATGCATGGGATGTTTGAAACCTAGCAACAATTTTCTTCCAGAAGTAATAGAACTGCCATGAGTACAAATAATGGTCAAATATTAGATATTATTCTGTAGAGAAAGGCCAGATTCTAAACAGTAATGGCTGCATGTAAGGTTTTGTTTTGTTTTTTTCTTTTCTGGGGGACTATGACTTCTCTTGACAAAAGGGAATAGCAAAAGGCAAAATATAAGCTAAATGATGAGTTTTAAAATAGTTACAGATAACTATCAATTATCCATGTAAAGTCATGTTCATTGCCAAAAGGAAGATTAAGACCCTGAGCCAGTTGGGCCCGTGAGGTCTAGATGGTGCAGCCTCTATGCAGACAGCTGTGTGCTATCTCCCTCCGCCAGTACACCCACCCGTTGTTTCTTCAGCAAATGAAAGGACGAGTGTCAGAGGAGGATAGTTTGTTGGCCCCATTTCATATCTCTGATAGAAATGTTCCCTCTAATGTAGGTCAGCCAAAGAGGATCTGGGTTTAGTTTTATTCATTCATTCCAAAAATATTTATTGAATAGCTACTATGTGTTGAGCCATCTTCTAGGTGCTGTGCCTACGGCACTTAAAAAAAGATTACTGCTCAACCTCGAGCTTCCATTATAGATTCTTTTATTACAGAAGCTAGCAGATTCCTGCATACTCACTACCTCACTCCTCAGCCTAGGCTTTCCACAAACATCCAGTTTTTGCTTTCAAGACCTCTCCAAAGCTGAGCAATCTCAGCATAAGGTAAGCTCTTGAAGTGCAGGGAACTAAGTATATGATGCACCTTTAAGAAGGAGGTCTTCTCGGGGCCGGCCCCGTGGCCGAGTGGTTAAGTTCGTGAGCTCTGCTGCAGGCAGACCATTCGAATCCTGGGCCCGGACATGGCACCGCACACTGAGTCACGCTGAGGTGGCATCCCACATGCCACAACTAGAAGGACCCACAACTAAGAATATACAACTATGTACCGGGGGGCTTTGGGGAGAAAAAGGAAAAAAATAAAATCTTTAAAAGAAAAGGAGGTCTTCTCTTCTTTGTGAGAAACACTGTTGGATCTCCTGTTGAAGAGAACCAATGAGCCAATGTTCTCTCTCATTAAACTGAGTTTGAGGCGTTGATCAAATACACCTATTCTCTACTCCCCCATCCAGAGGGCTAAAGAACAGTCAAAAGCACTTCTCTTGAAGAGAAGGAACAATAAAAAGAGGCCCAGTTCTCATGTAAAGTGTTCTCGCCACACACAAACACAAACACAAATCATCATGTTATGTTAATTAGCTTGATGGTGATATTCATTTCACAATCTATATGTGTATCAAAATATCACGTTGTACACCTTAAATATATACACTTTTTATTTGTCAAGTATACCCAAATAAAGCTGGAAAAATTAAAGCAAAATAATATACAGAAAATTTTTAAAAATTTTAAGAGTCTCAGTTCATTCCAGAAGTCTCTGAGGCAGAGCAAGCAGTAGCGATTTTGAACAAGCTCTGGAGAAAATGGCTTGCTAAGGCAGTAAAGCAGAGAGAGCAATCAGGCCAGAAGCACTTTGGCATGGCCCTCACATACACACGTCAACTTTTATTTCACCTTTTCAAATATGGAGTAACTAGAACAACGTAGGAGGGAAAATGAATAGCTATTTCCTGGCCTTTTAGAAAATGGCCTCACTGAAGTCATCCTTGCCCTTCGCTGAAAAGAACCTTCTGCAGGCTTTTACCTAGGGGAAAAGTCATGTACTTTTCCATGTGGAAATGGAGCACATTTTTATTCTCCAACTCTTACTTTCTTATATGAGGTGAGGGAAATTAGAGACCTGGAATGTTGTCTCCAGCCAAAGCCTGCTCTACATGACCCCCAGGTCACTAAGAGGCATTCTGATAAATGTCATCCAAACTCCCCAAATGCTGCTGGCTATAGATCATCTATTTTGAAATAAAACTGAGTCAAGCTTTTTTAAAAAAAAAATTAAACGAATGTGTCTTCAATGCTTGATTTATTTTCATTATAAAAACTGAGCAAATTTTTCCAGATAAGTAGTAAAATTGTACATATCTTGATAAGTTAAATATTTTAGGAATAAAATTATACAATAAGACAGTCTGTTATAAATATGAATTTGATTCATATTAGATTCTCCATATTAATAAAGTCAAATGTGGGGTCAGCCCAGTGGCGCAGTGGTTAAGTTCATGCTCTCCGCTTCCACGGCCCAAGGGTTTGCAGGTTTGGATCTGGGGCGTGGACCTAGCACCACTGGTCAAGCCACACTGTGGCAGCATCCCACGTAAAATAGAGGAAGATTGCCACAGATGTTAGTTCAGCAACAATCTTCCTCAAGCAAAAAGAAGAAGAGGCTAGCTCAGGGCCAATCTTCCTCACAAAAAAAACTAACAATAAAAATAAATGAATAAATAGATAAAGCTAAATGGGATGAAGGCAAGGAAGAGCATTACATAGAACAACTTTCAAAACTTCACTGAATGATATTCAAATAATTTTGCTATAACAGCGACGAGTTTTCTGGAGTAAATATTATGCATTTTTATCAGTGATGACAGTAAGATTTATTGCAATCATTCATATTATTAATATAATGGATATTATTACTTGGCAAAGCATACCTTTATGATCGATGTTTTATTATGGGCACTTATATTCCTTCATTTGATAAATAGTTTTCATCACTTACTATGACCCCATCATGATGCCACTCAAAAGAAATACAGAGATGACCATGAAATAGTCTTTGCTTTCAAAGAGCTTGCAGTCCAGTCAAGGTAAAATATGATGTATACGTAGTTAAATATTTGATCACAGTATTACAATAAGTTTTACAATGAGTTAGATAGAGGAATCACATAGGAACAGTGTTTAACTAAGCCACGAGGGATCTGAAAATTTTCTCTTGAGGAAGAAATAGCTCAGCAAAAACATGAAAAATAAGGAAATGGCAGCCAGGTAAAAAAATGAGAAAAGTATGTTCCAGGTAGAAAGAAAGAAAGTGAAAAAGACCAGAATTTGGAATATTTGAAGAACTGATGGAAACACGATGTGTTACAGAATTCACTAAAAGGAACGGAAGTGGAAATTAATAAGAAATGAGGCTGGAGAGCAGGAAAGCAGCCAAATCATGAAAGGTAAGAAATTTTAACTCTTTCATGAGAGTAAGAAGTCTTTGAAAAATTAGGTAGAAAAAGAAGTTACAACAGATTTCTGTTTTTAAAAGATGTCTCTGTCTGCAGCATGAAATAAAAATTGGAGGACAAGATTAAAAGTAGAAAAATTCCTTATGAGATTGTTGTATAACACAGAAACGACCATGGCAGTGTGAACTTAAGAACTTGCAATGAGAAGGAAGTGAAATTCATAGGAAATAGAGACCTTCAATTTCTTTGAAACATCACATGAACTACTTGAAGTTATTCACAGTTCAACTAGATCGTGCTACATGCCTTTCAATGACATCATATCTTTTTGAAGCTAGTTTTTCAGAGATTTCTGTGATAAAAAGCTGGTACTGCAAAAAAAAATCAGTGTAGAGCAGGATGTGAAGATGTCTGTGTCTGCCTTGATTCCGAGTATGAGAAGCTGTGCAGTGTCCAACAGGCACATACGTCCCATTCATCCGTAATTCCAGTTAAGAATGAAAGAAAAGTAACATTTTTCTTTCAATTTCTTTTTTTCATATAGCTATGAAGTTATTAGGACATGAATGAATACTCATTTTTAGACCCAACTACCTAATAAATGAAAATATTAGATATTTCTTTTGGTCTAGAGTGCCATGAAAATAAAAATATGGAGAAACTAATGGCACCATGAACAGAGAGTTTGGGAACCTCTTTTTTAGGATTATGTTAATAGTGAGTGCAATATGGGAACATAAGCTCTTTAGGCAAGGAAGAGAACGCATGAGGAGGCTGATGAATAGGAAGAAATGAACAGAGGCAATTAGACTCAAGGTTCTAAGGACGCTCAAGTACAGTTGCCACTGGAATCTTGGAACAAACAAGTACAAATCCAAAAGTTGTGCTCATAGCACAATCATTTTTTATGATTGAAGAATATTCCATTGTATATATACGCCACGATATCTTTATCCATTCATCCATAGACAGACACAGGTTGTTTCCCTGTTCGGATATTGTGAATAATGCTGCAGTGAACATGGGGATGCAGATATCTTTTTAAGTTAGTGTTTTGGGGATTTTGGGGATAAATACTCAAAAGTGGAATTGCTGTACCATATAGTTCTATTTTTAATTTTTTGAGGACCTTCCACGTTTTCCATAGTGGTTGCACCAATTTACATTCCCACCAAAAATGCCCAAGAGTTCCCTTTTCTTCACATCCTTGCTGACACTTGTTATTTCTTGTCTTTTTGATAATAACCATTCTAACAGATCTGAAGTGAAATCTCATTGTGCTTTTTTTTAATAGACTTGTATTTCTTTTCTTTTTTTTTCTTTTTCTGCTTTATCTCCCCAAACCCCCCCCCCCCCCCCCAGTACATAGTTGTATATCTCAGTTGCAGGTCTTTCTAGCTGTGGCATTTGGGATGCCATCTCAACGTGGCCTAACAAGCGGGGCCATGTCCCCGCCCAGAATCCGAACCGCCAAAACCCTGGGCCACGGCAGCAGAGCGCATGAACTTAACCACTCGGCCACGGGGCCGGCCCCTCGTGGTGCTTTTGATTTGCATTTCTCTGATGATTGGGGCTGTTGAGCATCTTTTCATGCACCCGTTGTCCACCTGTATGTCTTCCTTGCAAAAATGTCTATTGAGATCCTCTGCTCACTTTTTAATCTGATTGTTTGTATTTTTGCTATTGAGTTGTATGCTCTTACTATCCTTCCAATGTCCATGAGATCAGTAACAATGGCTCCTCTTTTATTCCTGATACTTGTTATTTTCATCATCTCTCTTTTTTTCTTACCTAGTTTGGGTAAAGGTTTATCAATTTTATTGATCTTTTCAAATAACCAGTTTTCGGTTTTGGTGATTTTTCTCTATTAATTTCCTATTTCCAATTTTATTGATTTCTTCTCTAATCTTTACTAATTTTATATCTTCTACTTACTTTGGGTTTAATTTGTTCTCCTTTTCTATTTCCAGGTTGCATTTACTTTTACCTCTAGTGATCTACAGTTGTTCTTATTGAAGCCTTACCTCTCTGTGGCTGAGAACAAAGCAGTCATTATTTGTCTCCGAGTCCAAAAGCAGGAGTGGTTTTTGGTACATGTGTGATAACAATCTAAAAACAAGTGATTTGGATTTGTAGAAGCCAGGATTTATTGTGAGAAAAAAGAATTTTCTTGAAACTTTCAGTCTGGACTTTAGATATCAGTAATAAATTTTCTAAGATTGAGCATAGCTGTTTTACAATAAAGTAGAAGGATAAGGGTAAGACTTTTGGACAGTTGCCAACACACAGAAAGGAAGGAAAACACTTCCTGTGGCTGGAGAAAGACGCTCATGGGGGAAAGATTGGAGAGCAAGAGTTCAGATGTAAGTTCCCCACCTACCCCATCCTTGAACTCAGAGTCCTGAGAGGGGAAGGTGGTAAAAATACTAAGGTAGGGTTCAAGAAGTCCAGGAAATGTGTGGCTGTTTCCTCATTTCCATAGGTGGATACTTAAGAGACTGATGCCTTTCAAAGAAGCTTATGTTCAAAAGAGCCTCATGTCCAACTTGGTACAAGAAGATCGAGGTTTCAGGAAGATTTCTAGGCGGATAGCCTGTGAGCAGCCGCACAGAAACCAAACCGCTGCATACAGGGATTTTCATTCCCCTCAAGGAATTGGAAGTGCTGAGATGACCGGTGGGCCCACAGAAGCTTGGGGTCAGCAGAGCAGGTAGCAGCATGTGGAATGGCAAAGCCCACAGACTCTTGTGGCGGAGACCAGCACAGTTAAAAGGCCAGTTTGGACAACCCACACCTTAGCCAGTACAGCAAGAATAGAGGCTAATTTCACAAAATTAGGCAGGATAAGAAACAACTAAAGGCCTCAAAGATCTAGTCCTACTTCCTTGTTGCCAGAATAATATGCAAGGCCCCAGGTAACTTGGTTTACTATTGGGAAGAATGGTTGCAGATTTCCTAAAATAAGATTCATTCAAAGTGACTGAATTCTATCAATTATACATCTCTCCTTTTAGCCTGTGGCATGAAGTCATGTGGCCTGAGGTACCCAAAGATGTGTGAGTAGACGCAGCATCACCATATCCAAATGGAAGGTGTAAGCTGTTGCATGTTTCTGTTAGCTCTCTTGTGCTTGTGAAAGAAACTGACAGCATTTTAGGAGGAGGAAATCAAAGAGATGGTCACTTTTTTTCGCAGATTACAATTTCGCAGCCCTGGGTGAGGTAAGTGATTGATACAAACTCACACAAATGGTAGGGTACAGAGCAATACATGAAGGATAAAATTATAAAATTTAGAATTGCAGAATTAGACAGGATCTTACACATGATTTGATCCAAACCCTTTTTACAGAGTAGGAAAGCAGTAGACTGCCTTCACTAACTTGCCAGGTAACTGTAGTTCCTGAAGGAATTAACACTGGCATCTGGATCTAGCATTCTTCTAGTACAACCTATGGTCTAGAACTCAGCCCTTAATATCCAGGCCCATGCCCCTTCTCTATAGAAGGCAAGTGTTTCCTTGGAAGATGTCTATCCGGATCCTCTGTCCATTTTTTAGTTGAATTTCCTTGACTCAGTGTTTCGAGGTAAGATAAATTCATCGTATAACTCTTCTCTAAATTATTCTTCACCAATTTTTAAATTTTTAAAAATAATTTCCCATTTCTCTCCCAGGGAGAACCAAATTCACTCAGTCATTCACTCAACCATTCATTCATTCATTCCTTCACACACTCATTCAGTAAATAATTAGTACCTACCCGCTATAGGCCTAGCACAGTTCTCAGCACGAGGGATACAGCGGTAAACAAAATGGGTAAAATGTCTACTCTCATGGAGCTTACACTCCAGCAGGAAAAAGGAGACAATATATAAACAAAAAGTAAACATAATGGGTAATATGGTGATACTTACCATTGAAAAGGCGACAAGAAGTGCTATGTAACACAGGGTAGTCAGCCACAATCTCTCTAATAAGGTAACATTTCAGCAGAGACATAAAGGAAGTGAGGAAGTCAAAGAACATCTGAGGGAAGAGCATTCCAGGAAGATGGAACAGCAACTGCAGAAGCCCTGGGCATGATAGTGCTTGACGTTTTAGAAGAATGCAAAAGAGGTCAGAGCAAATGGGGTGGAAGGTGTGGCGGATGACATCAATTAGGTAGCCATGGCAACCGAGAGGTCTAGGTAGGACTTTGAAAGATTTGGGAATTTATTCTGGGTAAGATAATAACTTGTTGGCAAGCCTATAGACACAGTAGTAGTAGTTAAGAAGCAATTATTGCAATTATTCCAGTAAAAAGGAATAGCGGCTTAGATCAGATTTGTAGCAGTGGAATGAATAAGAAATGAACAGGCTCAGGTTATATTTTGAAGCTGTAGGCAACAGGACTTGTGGTTAATTGTCTGGAGTGAGAGAGAAGAAGAGCAGTCAAATAGTGACTAAGATTTTTTTTGTTTTTTTTTCAGTAAGGAGAGAAAAATCATATCAGACTTTTCCCCTTTGACTTTATCACTGATAGGCACAAATTTAAACTTCAAGAAGCTAGAGCCTACCGTCCTTCCACACACAAACAGAATGTCAGAGAGCCATCCAATTGAGTGTTCCACCACTTGATTCCTTCCCCTCAATTCTCTAACCTCAGTAAAAAGATAAAAAATAAAAATTCAAGTAACCACTTGAATCCTAGTCTATCCTCTTTTGTTCTCTCCTTGTAACCTTGAGAATTTAAGTTCACAGACACAGAGGAAACACTGATCCAGCACCTGCTCTTATTTGCATTTGAATGAAACCATGGTGCAGACAAGTTGAATGGCTTCTGCAGCATGACTAAGACACTAAGAGACATGATATAAATTGAACTTGAATGTACTTCTCCTACCTTCTATCTACTCTTCTTTATCTGAAATAATCTTTCTCCAACTCTCCTTCAAAAATGTACAAGGAGTTAGTGTTACATAAGGATTATTTGGTAAAATTTTGCCTTGGGCTGACATTTTATATTAACTTATATTCTTTTACTTTGAAACTTTTAAATCTCACTTAAAAATGATATGTTTGTTCTTAATTATCCAAATAGAAGTTTCTGATCTAAAACTATCTCTACTTGCACACTCTCATTTCTTGTCTTGTTCTCCTTCTGTAGCAAAACTTGTACCTGTACTCCCTATCTCTAATTCCTCTCTCTCCATTCTCTCTTCATCAGCTTCTAATCATAATTTCCTCCAACCACTCTACCAAATAACCTTTTTTGACAGTCATCATTGATGTCTAGTTTGCAAAATCTAGTGGCCAGTTCTCAGGCCTCATCTTCCTTGACCCATCAGCAGTATTTGAAAGAGTTGATCACTTCACTTTCTCTTCTTCAAAACCCTCACTCATTAAGCTTCTGAGACAGCACCCTATCTTGATTCTCTATTTAACCTAACTGATGTTTATTCTCAGTATCCTTACCTGGTTTATCCACCTCTAAATGTTGGACTTTCCTAGAGGTTAGTTCTCAGAAGTCTTCTCTATCTGTCCTCACTCTAGAATCTAGATGAAGTCAACTTAATTCATGACATTAAAGGACAACTGCATACTGATGATTCCGAAATTATATATTACATCCCAGACAACACTTCCAGATTTGTCTGTATTTCCATTTGGAATCTAAGAGGCATATCTAATTTTGTGCTTCTGAAACTCAACTTTCAATTTTACGTCTTCAGACTTGCTCTTGTTACAGTCTTCCTTGCATCAGCTAGTAGCAATTTATTCTTTCAGTTGTCTAAATGAAAAGGAGCTATTTTTTCCTCTCATAGCCACATCCAATTCATCAGCTAACTATATCAGTCGTACTTCAACATATCCAAAATCTGACCATTTCCTCACTTTCGTCATTACCACCTTGGCCTATACGAACATCTTCTCATTTTGGATTATTGCCACATCCATTCTGCTCTCCCTGCTTCGGGTCCGTGCCCTGCACTGCAGTCAGGGTGATTATTTGAAACAGTGCTCAGAAGCTTTCCATTGGCTTTACATTATCGCTCAGAGTAAGCCAATGTCCTTACCCTGGACCACAAGGCCTTGTTGATCCCATGTGCCCCCTCCTCAGCTCTAATTTTACATCCTCTCACTCTCCCTCCTGCTTACTCTGCTCCAGTCACCCCAACCCCCATATTGGTCCTAAAAATGGCAAGCAAGGTCCCGTCCCAGGGCCTTTTGAGAATGTTCTGTTCTACTTGGTTGATTTCCTTATTGACTTCATGGTGAATATCACCCTATCAGGGTAAGAACTCTATATAAAACTTTGACAGCTCTATATAAAATAGCATAAGTCTCCACCACCCAGAACAGCCAGGCACCCTTCTCCCCTTGTACTGCTTTATTTTTCTCCAAATACCTAACACCATCAAATATACCCTATTTTACCTGGTTTTGTGTTTAGGATTTGCCTTTCCCATTAGAAAGTGAACCCCATGAGGACAGGGACTTTCCTTTGGTCACCCTGTGTCCCAGCACCTGGAATAGAGCCTGACACATTGTAGGTGCTCACTAAGCAGAATATCTAAAGGAAAGACGAAATGTAATGCCAAATGTTGATGGCACCAAAAAGATAATTTAAACAAAATTCATTTTCTTAAATACCGGAGTTCATTTACATACTTGGAGGATCTATATGACAAGCCACTTGCGGGAGATGTAAATCTTTCTTTTCGCTCCTTTATAGACTTTAACATAGTCGTGGTATTTTCAAAATGTACAATTCATACTGAAAACCAATTGGGAAAAATATGTTATAAAAGTTTTCTAGGGTTTATGTTTGTAGTAAAATAAATTTTAGAGTATAGTCATAACTCCCATCTCCTGACAACTGCCATCTATATATAAATCTGTTCTAGAAATTGGCCAAAGGACACAGTGTGGCGTATCATGATGAAATTTGATTCAAAATGACTTTTCATTAAAATGTACTCCTAAATATATTTTATTCTGAATTTTACAATATATTTTTAAATCTTATATCTGACAGACAACTACTTGTTAAATCAACTATTATTTTAAGGTGTAATTAAGCAAAACGTTTTTAAAAAATACTAAAATAATGCATTACACAAGTGCTTTAAAACTGTGTCAAATGAAAGCTTGTACGCCTTAGTTAATAGAAATTCAATGGCTAATGTAAACAGATTTCCACTCCAAGAATGAAAAACATTAGCTCTTCAATCTTGATTGCAGGGAGCAAAATCTTATATTCAGCTGCTGTAGTAAAAATTTTCATACATGCACTTCCAAATTAGAAATACCACCATAGCAGATTTTGTGACTGTGAAATGGATCTATACTACAGTATTTGAAATATTTGGTTTCACAATTAAAAAGAATAATAATTAAAAGAAAAAAGTTGATCGCCTTTATATGAAAAGGAAAACATTTACCCAAGAATTCACTATAATTTCTTGAAGGACTTTGAAAATTAGGCAAAACTGGTAGTGTTACTCCCTCTCAAAAGCAGCAGCTGGAGGGGGAAACAGAACCACCTTCTTCTTGACTGCATATTGGGAGGTGGGTACCGTATAAGGAGCATGAGGTTTTGGGAAGAATGATGGGCAGATGGGATCAGGGTCCTAGACCAATGGCAAAAGCAGGAGAAATTTTGCAAGTTGACTCTCTCTCCCAAAAACCCCTAAATCTTCAGAAAAAATAAAATTCTTGTTACGCCCGACAGAGAAGCGACTGATAGAGGATAATTCTGTAGCCATGTTGACCTTGTGGTAGAAACATATGGTCTGTGTGGTTGTGGAATCAGATAGAAAAGGAAAATTTGATAAAGTAAATTCCGAAATCAGGGGTTTGGATTGTGAATCATGTATATCTAAATATTTCAAGGCAGAGAATCTTCCAATTGAAACCTGGATTATATTTTGAGATCCTCATAAGGGATCTTTGAACCAAGATATAATTCCCAGTTACACCTTAGGTTGGATTTTCACCTTGACACTCAGGGCCAAGTGCATTTCCTCCTTGCCTGCCAAACCTTAAATGCACAGTGAGAGGAGTGGCGATGAGCCGCCAGGAAGAATGATGCTCTTCAAAACACTGTGGGATGAGTATCATAGATTTGATGGAACAAAAGAGGAGGGTAGAGTTAAAAATTGATGTTTTATGTAACATATCAGCCATCAGACCATTATCTGATTTTATTAAGACAATTAAACCTTTGGAATTTCTTCAAGAAATAAGCAGCAAGAGAATCTTTCAGATGTTAGAGTTTAATACAACCTAAACTGACTCACGAAGTTTTCAAGAATTGAGTCATTTGTAGAAAAAGAAAAGAGACCTATCTGAGCTGATGAGGCCCTTGTAACCCAGTTCACAGGGGATTACAGATTCTCTGTTAGAGAACAGATTTGTCTGCTATTGGGAGATTAGCTGTTGGGTCCATCGTGGAGCTACTGAATGAAGTGACACAATAGATGAGTCCAATACATCTGCTGGGAGCCCACAAGTTACATTCATGACAGTGATAATTGTAGAAAAACTTCCAGTGGTTTTTAAAACCACAATACAATTAAAAAGATTAAAATGGGTTTTGACAAACGTGTAATGATACGCATCCACCATTGTATCATATGGAGATTCACTGCCCTAGAAATCCTCTGGGCTCCGCCTATTCAGCCCTCCCTCCTTCCTACCTCTGGTAACCACTGAACTTTTACAGTCTCCCTAGTTTTGCCTTTTCCAGAATGTCACATA
Organism: Equus quagga; assembly: GCF_021613505.1. NCBI lineage: Eukaryota > Metazoa > Chordata > Mammalia > Perissodactyla > Equidae > Equus > Equus quagga. The sequence goes on along the minus strand of NC_060288.1, from coordinate 20,242,507 downwards.
GTTGGACTCACACAGTAAGTAGCCTTTTCAGATTGTCTTCTTTCACTTAGTAATACACATTTAAGTTTCTTCTATGTCTTTTCATGGCCTGATAGATCATTTCCATCTGAATAATATTCCATTGTCATTAAACATTTGTCAAAACCCATAGAATGTACACCAAAAGTGAGCTCTAATGACTTTGGTGATAACGATGTGCTAATGTAGGTTATTCATTGTAACAAATGTACCAATGGTGCAGGATCTCACTAGTAGAGGAGGTTGTGATGTGTGCAGACAGGGAATATATGGGGACTCTCTGTACTTTTCACTCAATTTAGCTATGAACCTAAAACTGCTCTTTAAAAAGTGTATTAATTTTTTTAAAGTATTTAAAAACTTTTAAAGTTGCAATGGGCTCTATATTTTCCAAATCACTAGACAGAGAAGAAACAAAAACATAATCAATAAAACAAAATATGGAAAAAAGTGAAAACATAAATGAAATATGGAAAATAAAAGGCATAAGACATAAAAATATAGCCAAACATATTGTTTTTGACTAATCATCATACAAGGAAGTTTGAATGACAAGATTTGCACATCACATTATTGATAAGAAACTCAATTATATTAACTCTTTAGCTTGCTGTAAGTCAATTTAAAAATATACTTTAATTCAAATAAAAATTCTAACAAGAATATTTTGGAGCTTCACAAAGTGATTTTAAATTCATCTGGTCAATAAATACATAACAAGAACCAACGTTACAAAATAAAACTGTAAGGTATTTAAAATCACTATGACTTTTAGAAATTAAACAAATTTGAAATGGCACAAGAATAAACATATAAATGGAAAAGAAGAGAAGGACACAAACAGACCCCAGCATAAGAATTTAGACCAATAACAAGGTGACATTCAAAGCAGTAGAAGCAGACCAATTGCTCCACTCATGGTATTAGCATATTTGTTAATGATTATAGAATACAAAATGATAGAGTTAGGTCATGATTTCACACCTTATATTGAAATTAATTTCAATATTAAATATTAAAAAAAAAGAAGAATATTAGATGTAGTCTTTTTCTGACCTTGGAAGAGGGTGTCTTTTAAAATTATAATGTCAAAAAGAAACCATAAAAAAGGTGCGATAAAGTATATAAAATGTAAAGTTATTACACATTATACCACCCCCTATAAAAAATAAGGAAAACAACTGAGGAGAAGTTTATAACAAATATGTTACATAAAGGTCAATGTCCTTATAGAGTATAAAGTATATTTTGTTATGTATATTGCACATATGCATTTATAGTATAACTCTTTGGTCTTGCAACACCTCTTTCCTTTATTGGTGCTCCATGTTAAAACACAGCCCTGCCTCTCCAGCCACACTGATGGGTCTGGGGTGGGAATCTAGCCAAGATGAACCCAGCCCCTGAATACTCTATTGGCATTTGAATGAACCAAAAAAAATATGTATAAACACACATATATAACTAGAAATTTACTTCAAGTAGCACTGTGAAAATCAAAATTTAATTATATTAAATCATGTAATTTACTGCTCTTTTAAAATAAAATCTTTCTCATTTTACTGAAAAGTATTCATGAGAGGCTATGAAGAAGATTCTAAATGAGGTCAAAAAAGGCTTTTTGGGACAATGGCCCCTTCATGAAATAACTTAATAACCTCACTTCCATTGTAAAGCATTTCTTTGAGATTTTTTTTGCTCTCTTGCGTGTTATGTAGAACCGTCAACGCTATCTTCAAAGAAAACTTTGAGTTATTTTCCATCTATTGTTTCTAAATCTTGAAGGGGAGTTTTAATCCCCATAATCTCTGATTAGGGTGTATAAATCAAATATTTTACTTTGTACTGACAAGATTCCTCTTCTGAAGCATATGTATTATCTTTGTTAATAATAGTTAATAACAATTGAAGACTTATTCCATAAAATCTTTAATTTGTTTTATAAAGAATTGAAATTTAATTATCATAAAGGCAGATAAAACTAATCCTTTCAACATACAGATGTCTGAATGATTTAGCCAAGTGCTCTGTATTGCCATATTAATTCATATAAAGAATATATATTTTAAATCACTGCAAATCTTGTGCTTTTAATGAGTTTTGATAGTCATTGATATTTTTTATCACATTTCCCCAAAGGTGAGCTAATGACTGTTCCTATTTCCAGTTAGAAAGATAAAATATATTCCCTATTTTTGATGACTTTGAATCATAACTCTTAGAATATGATCTCTGTGTGAAAAGCACAAAATGAATTGTCTGTCAAACAGTATGCATTTTTCCTGCAATGAGAACTTCTTCTACAATAACGTCCATCTTCTATTACCTGCTGGGCACATAAAAGGCAAGCTTTCTAACATGGTTAGATGTTATTTATCTTGAACTTGGGCCAGCTTCAGGTATCACAGAAACTGGGCAAGAGGCCACAAGGTGCACACACATACACAAAATTTGTATCATTATACTTAGGTAAGAACCTGGAGAGGTGGGTAAATACATTAGGCTTCTCTAGAACAATGGTTTTTTATGGGGTCTATTGGAAAGCAGTAGTAGTTCGTAGTTTGAGTGAGATGCCAGTAAGAGATATCCTTATTCGATGTAGCCATTATTTGTGGAGTATCTAATCTTGAAAATATTGACAGAAGGCCCATTAGATAGGAAGTCCAATCTAAGTCTGTGAAGAATGTACTGCTGGCTACTAGAATAGAAAGAGTGGTGTGGTAATTTGTAAAATGTATCTAAATATCTACACCTTTGTTTCCTGACTTGAAATCCTTATGAGATGATTCTGTATGCTGATTTAAATCCTCCCTTGAACAAAAATAAATGAATGAATGAATGCATGAATGAATGAATGAGTAGTAAATAAATACCTCTATAAGATTAAGAATTAACCTTAGTTCACACGTGCTTGCATGTCTCTGAAGCTGTAGTCACTTTCAGATTTGATTATTCTATTTATGATTCGATATCAACTTTGAACCCTATGATGCCATAGATTTCTCCAGCACCTGCTAGAACAATTGATTTTGCTGTCAACATTATGAAACTACCTGTAGCAATTAAATATTTCATTCTCATTTGTACATAAACAAGATAGTCATTTGAACTGTGTTTTTTTTTTTTTTTAACCGACTTTGTTCCGATTTTTGTTTCCGGTTGGTCTTTTTGAGCTGTTTTACAATCCAGTTTGAATTTATGAATTTGTATTCATTCTGTAAGTTACTGATTTACTATTCTATTTCACATGGTGCTAGTCATCTTGATTCACGAGCTGCCTTATTCATCTCTATTTGTAGCCTAATTGCTATAAGCTAGAGGGAAGAAATGGTGCCCAACATGAGTCCAGAATACAAATCTTATAAGAGCATACTAAGTTTTAAAATAGCTCACACGACGTTTGCAACACATATGCATAGTTTAAATTCATTCTTATTTTAACCAAGATATTTTACAAGTTGGGAGAAAAATTTAAATGTGTGAAAAGCAATGACACAAAAACAATGACATTCATTAAGAATATACAATTAGGGGGCCGGCCTGGTGTCGCAGTGGTTAAGTTTGCACGTTCTACTTCAGCAGCCCAGTGTTCACTGGTTCAGATCCCGGGTGCAGACCTATGGACCACTTGGCAAGCCATGCTGTGGTAGGCATCCCACATATAAAGTAGAGGAAGATGGGCACAAATGTTATCTCAGGGCCAATCTTCCTCAGCAAAAAGGGGAGGATTGGCAGCAGATGTTAGTGCAGGGCTAATCTTCCTCAAAAAAAAAAAAGAATATATAATTTGTATGTCAAGAATGCTGTTTATGTTTATATCTTTGCAAAATTTAGGGATATTTGGGTGGAAGAAGGAAATTTTTATAATCACAGAGGGTGTATATAATGCTTGAGACTGGTTTTGGCGAGGAGGACTTGTATCACGTGGATATGCCATTGGTATAGCAATATGGGAGCACAGTTAGCTGGTCTTCCCCCTCACAGTCAGTGGGCAATTTTCAGCTCACCTACATTGAGATAGCACTCACTCACCTGAGTCAGAAGAAAAACTATGCACTGCAGTCGGAGTTCATTGGGTAGGAAGCTCATGGAGAGTAGAGACAATGGATTATTTGACTTTTTATTTCTAGTGTCTAGCACAATGCCCAGAATACAAAAAATATTCCATGTAGCTATTCTTATCTGATGCTTGTTTCTTTTCCAGAAAGGAATAGAAGTCCTAGAGCTTGGTTAATATGGTGGTGAGCCAGTGCCCAGATCAGCAGTAGAATCTCAGCGTTGTCATCTAGACACTCATTTCAGTGCTCTGACCCCCTATCCTTGCTAATCAACATGTGGGCAACAGGTTTGCAACTTAACAAGATCCCCGGTTGATTCATGGGCATTCAAGTTGGAGAAGCACTGCCCTACATTATATGTGATTTGATCAATCTCCAGTCACCAGCTAGACACAATATACTGAAGTGTTTATCCTTGAGAGCTCTATTCTGACCACATGTAAGCAGGACTCAAGAGCCCACCAGTTCAGACATGTTCTCACTGCCCTTGGCCTCTATTGATGGAGCAGCCTCACATCATTCTCAATATGGGCTTGTTGGGCCCCCCTGCATCAGACTTTGTGGCAGGAATTTCAGAGACCATCTGGCAGACATAAGCCTCAGCCAACAGCACCTCATGCCAGGATATAGTCAATTAACAACATTCTCCACCTTGGGGGCAAGAAGGATACTTTAGAATGGAAAGATGGCAGCACCCGAGAGAAACAACAGAATGCTGTGCAAACTAAAGCACAAGCCAGCCAGCAATTGTTGGTTCTGTCTCAGGAGACCTTCTCCCAGGTCAGGAACCAGTTAGTCTGCAAAGGAGCCATCAGTTAAAGCTGGCCAGGCGTCCTCCATCATAGTTGGGCCATTCTGTCCATGACACCAATTGTTTTGTTCATAACTCTTCACCCCTGTGGTGAGGGAGGAAGTCCTGCATTATAGTTCTAGAGATGGCTGAACACATGACGCCCAAAGCTGTCAGATGAAATGGACAGCAATTTATACATTCATAGCCTGGGGAGGAAGACACCAATGCCATGCGGGGCCACACAGGGGTTTTACCTGGGAATAGGGTGAACCAGCAGGGGCTGTGGGAGGCAGGCTTTGTTCTAACATGTTGTCTATGTTCCCCATAAGAGGAATTTTATTTGATTAATTCCTCAGGTTTGCAGGGAGCTGAAACTCATTAGGTTGAGGACTGGGTAGAGTATCCAGCTTATAGGGGCATGAGCCAGGTAAGGAGCCATTCCCACTGAGTATTGTGGGGGCTGTTGATGAGAGCAGATGAACTCACCATTAGGGCTTTGGGGTCCTCTGAGGGACAAAGATATCAAGGTAGCACATGAATCTGTAGGTCTTAAAATACATCCCTCCAAGGGAGTTCTAGGAAAATGGTAGAGCTGGGAATGCTAGCAATCAGTACTAGAAACAGAATTTGTTGGAAGATTCTAGATAAGAATCCAAAAGAAGGAAACAATCTTGTTCTCCCATTCCCACTCTACTTCTAAGAAAGGATGAGAAGGACAAACCCCATTTGGTCTCTATGATTAGTATTTCTATAAATATAGGGAAAGGCACCATGTCCTTATAGTATATGATGTATTTCCTAAAAAGTAATCTAAGACATAATCTTCTAGGAGGCTGGGGTTGACATCAGTCTTGGGTAATTAGGCACCTATCTTTATTTGTAAGAAACACATTTATAATGAAAGAAAACTGGTTTTTTTATGCACGTTACCAAAAAATAGGTTCATCTTCATGACTCATGTGGTAAGATGAATATGAAGGAAGCAAGAGAAAAAGAACAAGGAAACACTTTAAAATTATACATGTGAAAATATTTGCCTTTAAAAACCTGTTGTCAATCCCCAGTTTGGGGTAGTTTGACCAAAGAATATGGCAAATATAATTTCTGCGTCAGGAATGTATTAAGGTTCTAATATTGTATTATATTTACACTTTTCAAAAGAAGATCTAGTGAAGCTGATGGGAGGAGCAGTTGTAAAACAAGCTTAGTCCCATTGAAAGCTGTTTTAGCAGAGTTTGAAGGTAGAGTAAAGGCCAATCCAATGTGAGAGTTGAAATTTTCATTCACAGTGAATTGCAATGGGAGCATTGTTAGAATTTGCCTTCAAAAACTCCTTCTGGTGGAGGACTCTTGCACACATTGCAAGATGCTTGTTGTCCCAGGCTTCCATGCGCTGTCAATAGTATCCTGCAGTCATTGTGGTAGCCCACTCAATCCCCTCCCCTACACACACACACACGCACACACACACGTCTAAATAAACCAGACCCGGGCGGTTCTATAATGCTTGAAAAACATTGTTTGGAGCCATTTTTTTTGACCCAAGTTCCTTTTAGATATTTTAGTTAGTTTAAATTCCACCTAATGTCTAGCAGATCATAAACTAATAACACTTTTTTATAATACTGTTGTAAATTCACATATCTTTTATGTTTCCGTATTTCAGTGGGAAGGCAAGGAATTTCAAATCAGTTATCTAAAGCAAGCTTCCACATTAGTCAAGGAACCTAAAGGAAATTCTAATGTTTACTGAACACAGCTGGTAACAACTCTCTAAGGAGAGACAGGGATTTCAACACTGTTTATTAGTTCGCTGTAACAAAATATAGCATCTTCAAGTGATATGCCTTTCAGTGCAGAAGATTCAGTGTAGACCATTAGTAAATAACACTATGACCTCCTCTGTATCAAATCCTTTTCATAATTGAAAAGTGTCTTATTAATGGCTCTATTATTCTTTATTTTCCACGGAAGCATCAGACCTCATTTAAGGTGAATGCTGAAACGTTCTTCAGAAAAGCTGGATCCTGAGGTTTAGCATGCGAATCTAGGAGCTGAAGAAATGACAAGTTAAACTGAATACTTTCATTATCACACTGTACTTGTTTTTTCATTCAACAAAGACTCTCTTACCTCTGGACGTTCCATTTTGCTGATTTAAGAAGCAAGAAATTGACTGTTTTTGTTGTTTATGTTTCCTCACATCCTTGAAATTGTTGCTTTGCAAATTGAGAATAAATAGAATCATGCGTTTGCAATAGCATTAATGTCCACTTTCTATACTACCACCATTTACTAGATTGGGAAAGCTCTGTTATTGAAATTGTGGGACAACATTGAGACATGGATGATTACAAAAGGGGACTTTGTCCTTAATAATGAAATCTTTAGTGATGTCAAAGAGTCACTGACACTGAATAAAAGTTTAAATTTTTAACTGCACCTATGCTCTGCGTTTGCTATCTCAAAATTGAACAATTCTATGTGTTTAAACTTCTGTCAATTACGTAGAAAACTCATAACACTGACACAAGCTTTTTGGTTCATTTATGGTAACATGATGGGACTATATTTGGCTGTGATTCTGGATCTCACAATCTTCTTTTAACCTAAAAGTGCCCAAAGTATAGAAAGGAGACATCTTGGGATAATTTACCTGGTACATAACACTTTGTGATCTCACAGTGAACTGTGCTGAGGAAACTGGAACAATGAGAGAATCCTTTGTTTGGGTGAAAGTGTCAATAGCCTTTTCTTGCTTCTCCAGATCAGCACCGTCCAATAAAAATATCATGTGAGTCACGTGTAATTTTAGATTTTCTAGTAGCTAGATTACAACTTAAAAAGTAATATGTAAAATTAATTTTAATCATATATTTTATTTAACCCAATACATCCCAAGATTCTCTTTTCAACCAGTAACCCATGTGGAACAATTTTTGGTGAGATTTATTAACATTCTTTCTTCATGCTGTCTTGAAATTCCAGTGTGTATTTTACAGTTACGGCACATCTTAATTGGGACTTGTCACATTTCAAGTGCTCAACAGTGATTGTGGCTATTGGCTACCATATTAGATAGTGTGGCTCTACATTTTACTACTACAAGGGAGAGGAAAAGGAACCCAACAGGTAAAATCGAAAAGGAATGAGACAGCTTATATATGTATGTATAGGACCAAATACATTTCCAATGTTAACATCACTGAAAATATGGTCCAGACTAGACCTGATCAATTCAAAGCAGCTTTTCTTATGGGGCTCATGAGATGGTGAGTGGAAGGAAATGCAGAAAGCAAGAAGAACTTTGAGCTGCCCTAAAAGGCAGCAAATTATACTAAATATACTTGGATAACAATAAGACACAGAAACAGCCCTCCAAGAAAGTGCTCACACTCAGAGTCTGTTTTAGTTAATTTACAAGAGAATAATAAACTCAAACTTTAGTAACAAGATTGAACAGTCACAGCTCCAAAGTTCAACAGAAACAATGACAGTTTAATACCTACAGATTTTAGGCAAAATTATGGAGCTCAAATGTCCAAATGCACCGTGGAAACAGACACACACAAAATCTTGCAAGCATAAATGCATGTTAAACAAAAACTAGTTAGAAGAAAATTTTTACCTAGTGGAATCCTACTGCTGCCTTTTAAATATTCAGACTATAATCCCCATATTGGATTCTGTCTTGTTTCTGTGAAATGTGGTCTATGTTGTACCGTAATAGCACAACAGTGACTATCGTAACCAACTGAGAAGACTTCACTGATTTATCTCTGGAGTTGTCACCAAGTAGCAATAAATGTATACTTTCTAGAGCAACTACAACTTGGAGCAATGCCAAAAATTTTTAGAAAGAAAAAAAAGAATTTTACCATGCAATATAAAAACCCATTAAAAAGTTTCTGTCTCCTATTTAAAGTATTTTCCTAATTATTGATAAAAATTGTTTAAATGGAAAATCCCAAGATTATAAACAGAGTAGTTAGAGATCTAGCTTAGAGAGTTCAGACAAAAATGACAACAGAAGACATAGTATTGATTGAATCTTTGAGGAAAACAGAATCTATCCAGGTTCCTAAATGACCTGTCATTGGGAAAGCACCAAAAAACGGAAAATGCCATTTTCCCCTGAAAGGATAATATGTAGCTCTGAATACAGAGCATGTGTTCAAATAACTACTGCAAAACATTTGACCAAAAGAAACTCCCTTAAAAATGTCGTAAAATAATTTAAACAGTCATATTTGGAAATTCTAGCAACAAGATTATGACAACAGTGAAGTTTTTCAATCTTTCCAAAACTCTTCCTAAAAAACAAACAAAAAGATTTAAAACACTAAAAACAAAGCAAACACAAAACACCACAAATGAGCTCTTCAACCAACATAGATGACATGAAGTCCCCCAAGGCCCCAGAGTGCCATGGCTGTGGTTGACTTAGCACCAGCATCAGACTTGGGCAAGATCAGAGGGTCTGTGGTAAGAGAAGAAGCAAGTTAAAGGGCACTACTGACTTACCCTACAACTCCAGGGAAAATAAATGCCAATTAGTACTCATCCCAAAAAAGACAGGACCCCTTCCTGAGTCTGAGAATAACCAGCAGAATGAGGAATACTCCCCAGTTTGCCAGTGAATGCAAAAAACTACACACAACCACCATACAACTATTAGAATGGCCAAAATCCAGAACACTGACAGCACCAAGTGCTGGTGAGGATGTGGAGCAACAGGAACTCTCATTTATTGCTGGTGGGAATGAAAATGGCACAGTCACTTTGGAAGATGATTTGGCAGTTTCTTACAGAACTAAACATTCTCTTTACCATATGATCCAGCAATCACACTCCTTGGTATTTACCCAAATGAGTTGAAAACTTATGTTCACATAAAACCCTGCACGTGAATGTTTATAGCAATTTTATTCATAATTGCCAAAACTTGTCAGCAACTGAGAAGTCATTCAGTAGATAAATGGATAAATAACTTGTGGTACATCCAGACAATTGAATATTATTCAGTTCTAAAAAGAAATGAGCTATTAAGTCATGAAAAAACATGGAGGAGAGTTAAATGCAGATTACTAAGTGAAAGAAGCCAAGCTGAAAAGGCTACATACTTTGTAATTCCAACTATATGACATTCTGGAAAAGGCAAAACTATGGTGACAGTAAAAAGATCACTGGTTGCCAGGTTGGACACAGAGGGTTGAGGGATGAGTAGGAGAAGCTCAGAGGATTTTTAGGGCAGTGAAACTACTCTGTATGATACCAAAATGGTGGATACATGTCATTATACATTTGTCCAAATCCATTAAGTGTAAAAAACCAAAAGGGAACCCAAACTATGGACTTTGGGTGATAATGATGTGTCAATGTAGATCAGTCATTGTAACAAATGGACCACACAGGTGGGGGTTATCAATAATTGGAAGAGGCTAGGCATGCATGGGGGTAGGGGCTATATGGAAATCTTTGCACCTTCCCCTCAATTTTGCTATCAACCTAAAATTTCTCTAAAAAATAAAGTTTATTAAAACAACAACTACATGCAGATTTCTGAGGATCATGCTGTAGAGTATAAGTGACAAATTCAGAAATACCAAGTAGATGCTAACTTGAGAAGTACAAAGTCTCACTATGAGGGAAAGTTACTGGGAATAAAAAGCCAACTGTGCAGGGCAGAGCACTGGAGATAAGAAAGCATGAATGTTTCAAGAATAGGTGAGGGTGGGATGTGGATAGAACAAATGCTAGAAAGTACTGAAGTAACAAAATGGAACATCTCACCCTGAGGGCACTGCCTTGAAAGACAGGCTCATAGAGGTCTAGAGCGAATAGGGGACACTGACCTGAAACTGACTTAGCTCTGAGAGCTAGAGAGCGCAATAGAGCAAGACCATATGTCAAGCATTGACGGTCACAGAGAGGAAGGAGCCCCAAAGCTTAAAAGCTAGGAAAGTTACCCTACTGCATCCCCAGGCTCCTCCAAAGGAATCTCCTTCAAAGAGCCCCGGAAAACCCATCTCATTTTACCCTGGGGACGGGGCGGAATATTATCCCATACCATACAAATGTATTATAAGAAAAGAAGAAGGAAATGAACCTTTGTTCGATGGAAAATAACAACATACCAGAAAAATGTATCAGCAAAGACGAATAGTTCTAATACTGCAAATGAGACAAAATGAATTAAGAAGATGATAGAAGCTTGGAAACAATAGGACAATCAGAAACAAGTTCAGAAAGGAAATAACTAGACAAAGAAAGATACAAAATGAGAACTGATAGATCATAAGAAATAGTTAAGACAGAATCAAATTATAAAGACTAAATGTTTAAAAGCTTAGGAGTGAATAACATTATGGAAAACTCGGTAAGGAAAATAGAACAAAAGAATAAAAATGGAAAAAATTAAAATAAACATATTGGAGAGCCAAACAGAAAGTCAAAGAAATGGAACAGAAAAGAATACATGAAAAACTGCCCTGAGATGAAAAAAGTCTTGAGTCTACGTATGGCACTTGAGACATACCAAGTAGTTTGAAAATATGACCCAGAATATCAATCATGATACATATCCTAATATAACTATCAGATTTTAACAGTAAGAAAAAAAGAATGTTTCAGTCATTATTTATGAGAGAGAAAATCAGATTGGCATCAGATTTTTGACAACAGCATTACATGCTACAAAAACAATGGAGCAAAATATTTATATTCTTGAGGGAAGTACATATGAGCCTAGGACTTTTGCATCTAGCCAAATTACCCTTGAGATTTTACCACTGAGAAGAATGTTAAGAACACGTAAGAATTCAGAGAATATCGTATTCATCAGCCCATTCTGAGGAATCTATTTATCAATGTGTTTTATAAACCATGAAACAATTAGAGGTGTTCTGAGTACAAACGTCTGTGGTAAGCACTGAATATATTTAATTCTAGAACTCACACTTAAAAAAAGCTATAGAAGAGTGAAAAAATTGTGGGTTCCCACAACTCAACAACAAAAAGACAAAGAATCTAATTAAAAAATAGGCAAAGACTTAGACATTTCTCAAAGATATGCAAATGGCCAATAAAAACATTAAAAGATGCCCAATATTATCAGTCATTAGGGAAATTGCAAATCAAAATGATAATGAGATATCTCTTCACAAATTCACACGTAGTAGGATGACTCTAATAAAGCAACTAAACAAACAGTAATAACAATAACAACAGAAAACAGATAAAAACAAATATTGGGGAGGATGTAGATAAATTGGAACCCTCATAAATTTTTGTGGGAATGTAATAGGGTGTAGCCATTGTGGAAATAGTTTGATGATTCCTCAAAATGTTAAACATACAATTACTATATAAACCCAGCAACTCCACTCCTACATATATACCCCAAAAAAATGAAAACAGAGTCAAACAGATGCTCACGTGCCATTGTTCTGTGTAGAATTATTCAAAACAGCCAAAAAGTAGAAAAAACTTAAGTGTCCATCAATGGATGAGTGGAGTTTTAAAATGTGGTATGTACATACAATGGAATATTATTAAGTCATAGAAAGGAATAAAGTTCTGACACAGTATAACACGGATGAACCTTGAAAACATTATGCTAAATAGAATAAACCAGGCACAAAGGAACAATATTGTATGATTTCGCTTATATGAAATATGTAAAATAGGCAAATTCAGAGAGATGGAAAGTAGATTAGAATTTACCAGGGGCTGGGGAGAGAGAGAAATGAGGAGTTAATTGCTTAATGGTTACTGAGTTTCTGTTTGGGATAAGGGAAAAAAATTAGAAATAGATAGTTGTGATGGTTGTACAACATTGTCAATGTACTTGATGTCGCTGTGTACATTTTGAAATGGTTAAAATGACACATTTTTTAAAATATATTTTACCACAACAAAAATGTATAAAATAGTGGGTATTATAAGCTCCATTAATATAGAAATAATAAAGTCCTCAAAATATAGAATGGGGAGAAGAAGCAGAATTAGAAAAAATTCACGGATAGCCTTATAAGTGTTAGCTGGGAGAAAGGATTCTCTCTTGCATCTGAAAAATCAAGTCGTAGGAACTTAAATACATTTAATAATATGAAAACTTCTAGGCCTGCTCCCTTCATGGAACTGGTTCTCACTAGAATCCTGGGTTTGATGGACGTTTTCTTTTCTCTCTCCTCTGTCTTCCTTGGCTTTTGCAAACATTTGCCTGGTAGTAATTCCTAAGAAAGGATTCATAACAAGAAGGAAATGTTCTTGAACGCCTCAAAATATCTTTATGCCATCATATTATATTAGTGGTTTTCTAGCTTCAAAATTCTACACTCAAAAGAATTTTTGCTCCAATTTTGGATTTGTTCTGCTGTCAACTAGTGTGTATTTTTGCCAATGAGAAGGCAGATGCCACCCAAATTTTCATTTCACTGTAAGTGACCTGTTCGGTCATTTTTGTTTTGCTTTGTTTTGGTGTTCCTCTCCTCTCTGGAAGCATTGAGCATCTTCCACTTAAAATTGGTGCTTGGTTTGGATATTTTCCACTCATTCTTCTCCATTTTCATTTCGAAGTCTCAGTTGTCTCTTTGCCCTTTGGGAAATTTTGCTTTCTTCTTTTTCTTTCTCTTCTTTTTATCTTTTATTATTTCCTCCCTTCCATTTTCTCTGTCATTTTTTCTTGAAATTCCCATGGATTAAATGTTGAATCTCCTGGATTTACCATCTTATCTTTTTCTTTTCTTTTCTTTTTTTCCTCTCTCTTCCATCTATGTACTAGGAGATTTTCTTGGGCTGAAATGTGCAAGCATTTTTTTTGAAATTACCTTTTTAATTGCCAAGAGTTCTTTCCAACCCTCTGTTGTTTTAATTTCTTTGTACAGAAAACAATCTTATATAAGTATAAAATCTGTTTAAACTTTTCTGTGGACACCAAACTGTAAAGTTTTCTGTTTTGTTGTGATTGTGTTCTCTAAACTCTTTCTGTTTCTGTAGATGGGGCTCATCAGTTAGCAAGTTTTACTTTAGAGTGATCAGGTAGAGAGCCAGGTATCGTATTGCTCCCTTCTCTCCTCCCACCACTAGGAAATCTACCTTTTACTAAGCTCCTTGAGTGAAACTTAGGCACACAGGTGTCCAAGAACCACTGGTCCAATGGAACTCAAGCTTTATCCCAACCTTGAGATCATAGCATCTCACCGTGAAGAACACACGTGACATTAGTCAAGGCCGAGCAGGCTGGGTCATGCGCCTAGAGGGATGCTTTCAGTGTGAGGAGGAATGACATTGAAGATTCTTCGCTTATTTAGCATGTCCTCTGGATTATTTTCATGGTATTCTCCTTTTAGATAGTAGCTCTTTGCATCTTTTGAGTCCATGCTGTTTTGGAACTCCCTTCTCATCTGTTAAATGATAAAAGAAGTGTGGCCTCTTACTCTAGTCTCCTACAACACTGAGAAGCCAAGCAAATGCCAGGGTGAAGTCTACAGGAAAGGAAGAATATTTAGGCTAGCTTCCAGATGAGGCAAAAGGACTTCTTGTGGCTCAAGAGAACTCAGTAGAACTCATCAGGGCTATGGATCTACAGAGAGATTTGTTGTCACATTACTAAGTGTTAATAAAGAGCATGCATTTGCTTTTCTACGTAAAATAGCACTACCCACCCAGCCCTCTCCAATCTGTTGTCCTGATTTATTCTTCTTCATAGCATTTATTATCACTTTACAGAGTCTATAATCATTTATTTTTATTGTCTCCTCCCCAACTAGCATTTAAACTCTATTCAAGTTGGAGATTTGTTTATTCTCTGCTATACCCCTAGCATAATAGGCCTCCAATAAATAGATATTGAATGAATACATTTACCTTCATATCTCTTTTATGTTTATCTCTCCTGGAGTCCTAACTAGGAATGATAGGTAGGGATGAGAACAGCTACTGACTATGACCACAAAAATTGACTTTTGAACAAGATATAACAGTCCTATGATCCTAGCCATAAGCATAGAATCCAACAATATTAACACCAAGATAAAAGTCAGATGGTAAGGATTCAATTCAATAAAGGCCTCTTTGAAAATTTTTCAACAACTGGAGTATGCAATAAGAAGAGACAATTCAACAAGCTTGTTAACTTCTTAAGGAACCAATGTGTATACACATATGCTTTTGAGTTTATTTGTGATTATGTGTGTGTATATTAAATCTAGAAATAGTGTGTCTACAAAGAGTTTCAAAAGTGGCTCTGTTTCCATTTCTTTATGCCTGAATTTTGAGCTTCACTTTGATAGTCACATAAACTAATGATATTTAGTATGAAGGAACTCATTGCAGAAGCACTGTAGTAGTCTAATGAATACTTTTGAAAAATATTAGTGCTTGACAGCTTAAGTTTATGATTGCTGACAGCACTGGCAGCTTAGATTAGTATGTACTCGCACACTGAAAATAGTATTTGAAGCCAGGTAAACAACTAAGAAAGCAAAACTGTTGTGTGATTTTAAAAACTATAACTCATCAGGGATTTTTTCCTGAAAAAGAAGGAGAAAAGATTGAATTATTGGCTTATTCCATTGCAAGTAAATACAACAAGTAGACTTCCTAGTTTACAAATTTTTAATATAGAACAAGGTATATGTAGGTAGCTGGAATTTCTACAGTTGTGGTCAGTCACGTTCTAAACTTAACTGGCTACCTGTCAGACAGTGCTTTCTTGTAGTTCCTCATTTAACATCCGACTGACATCTGTATCTCATGTCTACTTTCAGAAACTTAAAACCCCTCTTTCGCAATCTTGGTGTTTTCTGTATCTTAGATAGTTCAAGGTTTATGTGTCCCTACTCTTAGTGTCCCCAGCCAGGAGAGAAAGAATCATTGGAAGAAACTCATGTATACATAGCCACTGAGTCTGAGACTTGGATTCTGAAGAGACAAGATTTGAAACGGGGCCTGAGAGGTAGAGATTAGAGAATGTATGTCACAAAGGAGCAGGCCCTGCAGGTGGAAAGTTATTGGATGCATACAGCCAAAGGACTAAAAGACAAGCTTCATTAAAGAAATAACTCTTTGCAGTGATGTAAGGTGTCCAAAAATAAGATGCTTGTGTGTTGAACTTCTCAAGAGACACTGGTGGCTGAGAATGTGAGCTTCCAAAGTCAAGGCTCTGTTACTCCAAATATAGTCCATTAAGTTCTCTCTTCAAAATACAATCACCATTCCAACATTTGTGACCACCTCTACTGCAACATCTCTTGGTCTGAGGAACCATCACCCTCATTTGGCTTGCTGAGGCCTTTTAACCAGTTTTCCTGCTTCCATCCTAATTTTCATAAGCTCTACTTTCAACATAGCATCCAGAGTGGTTCTTGTGTAACTTAAGTGAAATTGCATCACTCCTGTCATCAGGGCTTCCCATTTCACTGAGAGCAAGATCGAAGATCTAACGTGGTCTTTCCTCCTCCCCTCTACACCATTGCCTGTCTACCTCATCCCCTTCGCTCTATAAAGCATTCTGCCTATTGATTCTCCACTCCAGACTACACTCCCAAGACACCAGAGTGAGCTCCCATCTGAGGGTCTCTGCAGTAGGCTTCCCTTTGCCTAGAATGTTCTTCCCATTGTTTATACACGTGACTAATTTCCTCACCAACTTTTGGTCTTTGCTTAAACATCATCTAATCATGAAATCTACCTTGATCACCCTATTTAGTATTGCTCCTGCCCCTCTCTATGCCTAATCTCACTCACTCTAGTTTTTCCATAGCACTTATTGCAGTCTAACATATTATATAATAGACTTACTTATTTTTATTATTGCTCTTGTGAACTGAATGTTTGTATCTCCCCAAAATTCGTATTGGAAGTCTTAACCCCCAATGTGATGGCATGGGGAGGTAATTAGGTCTTGAGGGTAGAGCCTTCATGAACGGATTGGTGCCCCTATAAGGAGAGACGGGTGGGAGCTTACTTCTTGTCTCTGCTCTTCAACACTTGAGGATATGAGGAAAAGAGGAACATCTGCAAACCAGGAAGCGGGTTTGCAGGCACTCTGATCTCTGACGGTGAGAAATTTCTGTTATTGTTAAGCCACCCAATTTAAAGTATGTATCTTGTTATGGCCGCGTGAGCTAACCAAAACCATTACATATTGTCCTTCTCCCACAAACAAGATCATAAGTTACATTAGGCCAGGGATTTTTGTTGGAACAGATCTGAAGAAGCCCTTTTATTATTGTTAACATGTTTCACAAATCTTCAGTTCTTTTTAGATCTTTTGATTTCCTGACATTCTTACAAATTCTAACTTTTATTTTATATGTTTTTAAGTTTTTGGTTTACATTCATTGTATATAAGAGTTAAAGTCTAATTTAGTAGGAAGATTTCCATACAGTCACTTTTGGTTTCTACATATATTTGTATCAGCCATCCCACTCTCTTTTTAGATCAGACTCTTTAGAAAAAAATGATTATATCCTTCTACTGACATGTCATCACCATGACTTTTAACTCAACATTTATCAGTGTTACCTAATATATCATGTTCATTTCCTTTTGTTAAAATTTTAATGCTTTCTCACATGTTCTAAGACTAAATTCTCTGCAGCGTCCTCCTGAAAATTACTAGGCATTGTCCTACCAATTGTTCTCCTTTCTGTAAAGCAAGTGTGAGTTTCTACAAAGTTAAATTCTTCACAATAGAATGCATCTCTATCTCTAACCATAAATCTATCATTTTATAAAAAATCAAAATTTGTGTCCAGAAAGTCAAATTTTGTTATTTGACATCTTCTATGTAGACAGTTGCTTAATTCCAAACAGTGTCTTTTTTATTATTTCATTATCAAAAACTTAAACTTGAAAAGAAATTAAAATACCACTTATTCCCCTAAACTCTTCAGTTCTCATTTCAAACCATCAAAACAGTGGAGAAAAATAGTCAAAGGAGATAAACCAGCATCACATAAACATATTCAAAAATAGAAAGAAGTATAACATTTTTAGTAATTGCTCAAAAACTACTATACTATTATGAAATATAAATGTTGTCGTTGCGTTAATGGAACTATTTATGGTCTTAAAGAGCTTTTAGAGATTTTCGTGCTACTTACACCAAATCGTGATGACACTATGAAACAGAGGAGGAAACTAATTCTAGGGGTAGGATGTAATGCCAATGTTTCAGCAGTTGCGCTTCAGAGAACAATGAAGCAAAGATCATCATTCATAAAAGCAGCCCACTAAAGACAAGCTTAGATCTCGTAGCTGTTAAAGAATAAATGAAGAAATGGAAGATCTTTAAAGTTCTATCTACCTGTGTTCACCTCAGCTCCCAAAGATCTTTCAGTCTTCGAATCTAGTGTCTCAAACGCATGGCTTAGTTTATTTTATTCAGAATTCAGCAAGCTGTAACGATGTCAAACATTTTGTTCTGCTTTATTGAATTGAATATACTAGTTTAATTATTTTGATAATAAATTTTACCAACTCATAATTTCTGGAAAGAATCATGGACATTTGTCTACTCCACCAAAGTACGTGTCTTTTCTAAACACATATTAGATCATGACAGTTATATATGGTGAGAATAAGGGGGAAAGACTCATGAGTGACTTTGAAAGGCTACTCAAGACAGCTTACACTATTTAATTTCTGAGCAAGTTAGACACCAGCATGCTCCAAGCATTCTTCAATGTTTTCCTGGTGACGGATAAACCTCTCCTTGCCTGTTACATACTGTGAGTTTTGAAAGTTCACAGGGACTGAAATCTTTTTGCTACCAAACATTTTGGAAACCCACAGACATGATTAGACTTGGTGGTTTTATGTGTTTTATCAGCCAGTGACATCATGACAGATGAGAATGTTCTGCCAAGAAAAGTCAAAATTTCCTAACGTTAAGGATTTCAGAGACAAATCACATGTACTAAATGTCATTTAGCCTACAGAATGATTTGAACATAATCCAGACCCAAGGCAAGGAAAAGAAAATTCTCAACCACCAAGCTTATTATAGCAAGACATTTGATTCAGAACAAAACACTGTCAGGATTTGCAAACTATTAAAAGTTAAATAAAATAGTGTGTTATCTACTATTTCATTTGGTCGAGCATCAAACTCCCTACTGAGAAAAACAGACAAAAGTTAGTAAATAGTACCTTTCTTTTAATGTTCTTCTTTTATCTGTGAATCACAAAAGGAAAACAGCAATAAGGAAACGAGTTGAATGATATATGCAGAGACCAGAGCACTCTACCAAAATTCTTCTTTTAAAGATAAAAACTCTAGGATAAGTGTGTCAAATGGGGGATTAAAGCAAATCAGCAGAGTTCCTCTGAGACAAAAAGGCATTAGGCTTCCCAAGGAAGGGCATTTTATCAAGCACAGTCATTTAGATAAAGCATAATCAAACAAATATAAATCCGATACACACTTCACAAATTTTTCTGTTAACACTGATTTAATCTTTAAAAGATCATATCCAAAAACAAGTTCCTTAAAAGCCATATTCTGTGGACAATTGCCTAAAAGAACAATGACCCAATTCTCATAAATTGGCTTTAATAAAGCAGAATGAAGCCATGATTATGTTCTTTATTTATGAGACATCGAGGAGCAGCTGCATGGCATGTGCCACTTTCCAAATGGGTTTCGCCTCCAGCAGTTGTCTAGACCAGATGGAAAAGTGACAAGCTCCACTCAATATGTCACAGCATCAGCATGGTCATAAAAGAGTCTCCAGCAATTCTCTTTTGAACAGAAGCCACCTGTTTACTATAAATGCACCTCTTGTTTCTCAAACTGCAATTTTAGTTCACAAATCGCACCTGAAAAGTGGCACACCTTTGAGTTCAAAGCTGCCAGGCTGCAAGTCATTCATGAATGTTTGAGGAGTTCAAATCTCTGTGGTAGAATTTGGATAGTTGCATTTATAAGCAAGCTTTGGACAATCCGTCTTCTCTTAGAAGGGGGTTTTGTTATATTTATAATTTCAGTTGGCATTTTATTGGGCTCTTTCTTTATTCTAGAACTATGCTTATTAGAAACAGACTCATTACCCCTTTGGTTATTAGAAACAGATTCGTTATGCCTTCTACTTTATCTCAGTAGTAGAAATCTAGACTGAAAAACTAAAGATTTGGCTCTAGACTGTGCCTATTACTTCTTCCCAGAATGGAGCGTTTCATCGGGCATCTGGGACCCCTTGCTGTTCATTACGGGAGATCATCGGTGTGTCTAGGTGTCTATGATAGTTTAGCAATGATCATATGTCTCATAGAGGGGAAAGAAAAAATTACTTTTAAAAATTGGAGCCAATGCGTAAATCTAAAATCAAAGATAACAGACATCACTTGAGCATCAATTCATATAACTGTGCTATAAATCTATTGCAGAGACACAATCTCTCTCTGAACCAAGATACTCAGCACAAGAATGAAGCAAAAGGAGGAAAAAAAATCTTATTTGGATGATGAATTCTACAAGAAATTTATGGTATAGCTCAGTTTTTCTATTACAGGTTTTATTAGGAGCCTGTGATTAAGGTTGGATCCCTCAGGATCTAATGTACAGATAATTTTTCTTGCCCTTTTTCATTTTGGCTACAAACTCACCCACTAAGTTAATAAGCTAAATCCAGAGTGTGTAAAGGATTCTCATGTAGCACTGTTTTAAAAAGGAAAAGAGAGGAAGTTTCATCAGCAGGGTTGGAGCACAACATAGGTTAATTGGGCATTTCTCTAGTTGGCCATTTTTTTTAGGGGAAAAAAACACAAATTTAGAAGGCAACTTATGCTGTTTTCCTGCATCATGTTGCTCTGTCTGCCTATGCTGGATGGTCTGAAAGGTTCATAAATCACAAATATGTAGATTTGTTCTTTGTTTTTATTATAAATTGAATATCTATGTTGTATTTATTTTTTTCTTTTATAGAACCTAGTTTTCTGGCTTAGCCTAAGAAAGAGAGCCACAGAAATCACTGGGGTTGTTATAGGAACAACTGATTGCTCAGACTGTGTATAAGGCACTGCTGGTGTGCGTGCTCAGATAGTCATTCTGTTGTTGAATTATGAATCACCAGGCAATCCTCGTCACCCATCACACATACATTCATTTACACAGACACCTCCTGCTGTGCCAGATAAACCACAGACGACATATTTTAGAAGACAGAAATGGATCAAGTTTAATGTAAATTATTACAGTGATCACACATACAGCACAAAAACCACCTTCTTTTTTTTAAAACTTTTTAGTTTTTTTGGAGGAAGATTAGCCCTGAGCTAACATCTGCTGCCAATCCTCCTCTTTTTGCTGAGGAAGACTGGCCCTGACCTAACATCTGTGCACATCTTCCTCCTCTTTATATGTGGGACACCTGCCAAAGCATGGCTTGACAAATGGTGTGTAGGTCTGCACCCGGGATCTGAACCAGCAAACCCTGGGCCGCTGAAACGGAACATGCGAACTTAACCACTGAGCCACTGGGCTGGCTCCACAAAAACCACTTTCTTGCTCATGACATCTTCCCAACTCCCACCACAAATACCAAGAGGTCCAGGATAAAAGACAAATTAGCAGATACTCTAGTGTAGGCATGCAGGTCACGCAGTACATTTCATTTTGACCTTCAGGTTCCGGCAGCTTTCTTTGCTTAACCATATTTTCATTTTCTCAGCTAAGCAACAACTATGGGGGACCACAGTCATCATTTTGCACAAACAGTCTTACAGTAACTCACTTGTCATCCCTTCCCAGCAAGCCCTCCACTGCTATTTTCCAGCTTATAAAAAACAGAAGGATCTCATCAGACATATATTCAGAATAAATGGTGAAAAATAAAATGTTCCTGACTTCATGCATTCAACCAAATAGTGCTCAAGTATTTCTGAATATTATATCACACAGATTCAAAGAATAAAAGTAAAAGCACATTTCTTTTGTGGGACATAGGCAATCTCTCACTTAGAGAAAAACATGAAGACTATTTCTTTTTACAAAATATTACCTTAACATTGGGTATGGTTGTCAGGAAGTTTTACCCAGTTTAATAGCATGAGCTCATCATCTGTCAGAACACTTCTGACAAATCTTTCTTCAAAAGGCAGACTTGCTCTCGCAATTAAACAAGCATTTTTTTTGCCAATACATCTATTTGGTTAACTCCTGATAATGGAAGTGGGACAAATTGTGTTTCTTGAAAATATAAAAATGACACTCTTATTTTTATAACATTTTATTGTTCCATATTTGCAAAGTGGTTTACAAGTCATTAGCACATCCTCCTAGTCTTTGTTACTATTAACATTCCAATCTTACAGCTGAGAGAGCAGAAAATAAAAGATTTCTACAAGGCTGCCAACTCAATCTGGTGCAACACAGCATCACTCTTGAACTGAAGTAATTCACTACTTTTAATTCAAAAGTGTTACTGAAATAGAAAAGAAATGGCAAAACAGAGCATGTTCAGATGGCTTTGTTGTTGTTGTTCCCAATATGATGCTATCAGAAGTTTATGGTAAATTTTGCCTTAAAATTTCAAAGAAAAATAATCTATTTTTAAATTTGAGTCACTTACAGAAAATACTTATTATATGTTTTACACCTGTGTATAATTAGAAATAAACAGATTTTCATTTAATTTTTCATGCCATTGTTTTGTTTTGAAGAAATTAAATGAATTCGAAGGAGTTCTTAGGGTCCACATTTATGCAGTGCCCATCTGAGAACATTTAATGCTACCTAATTCAATAAGGTTTTCTTTTATATTACTGTTAATATCAGCTGATACAGATAGAGCCAAAACAACTAAAATTGTGAGATATTCACTTCATTATCTTAGTCATTTAATGAATAACTATTATCAATATTATTATTAAAAGATAGTGATAAATAAACTAATCTATATTGCTTACCATTTTACAGCAACATTCTACAACTATTAAAAGTTTGTTGTCAATTTGATATTGTGTTGAATTAGAGAAGATGGAGAACGTAGCCTGTTGACTTCTACATTGCTAGCAACTGAGTTCAGAACTAGATTATAAAGGTTTTATTCTGTTCAAAAATTGTATACTAATATATGCATTAATTCTTGATGCTAAGAATTTAAACAGTAGAGAATGGTATAGAGTAAAATAAAAGCCCCTTTTCATGGACTTTTCACTTAAAACTCAACAAACTCACAAAGTAGGAATTATTTCATTTTGAAGATGAAGAAACTGAGGCACAGATTGGTTCAGTAATTTCCCAAGAGTATCATTGATTGAATGACAGACTGAGAACTCCAACCAAAGCTCTCAGGCCCCAAAGTCCATGTAATTATGATTCTCAAACTTTAATGTGCATAAAAGACACCTCTTCTGGCCAAGATAGAGTAGAAGTCTTCAGCTTTATCCTCCTGCCTGAATCAATTAAAAAGATGGACAGAACACGTGAAACAACATTTTCAAGATATTGTACATTAGGCAAAGAAGGACAATGATCCTTGAGAGATGAGAAACAAAGAAGACGCGCCCTGTACTTGTCCTAGGTTGCTGCCTGGAGAGGGTTTCTAGGCTGAAATGTGGGGAAGAGCGATATTGGTGAAGATCAGGATTCTCCCACAGTTGAGGAGACAGAAATGGAAGACAAGAAAGGCCAAGACAGCTCGAGTTTGCAGGACAGAATACTAGAAAGGAGAGAGCTGTACTGACAGACCTCCAGAAAGTGTCCCTTATAGATTCAGCTGCTTACTGATTAATGAGTGTATATGAGAAATTATGCCAGGCCAGGGAAAGAACCACCAGCAATAAGAGCCGGAGCACACAGAGAAGCAGAAGCAGAGCCCGTCCCCATCAACCAGGATGGGAAACTTCGTCATTCACTGGGCAGTGGCTAAGGTACTCAGAAGGATCTTGTCTTGGTCGTGAGGCAAAATAATAGCCCTAGACTAAATTCTAACAAAGCTGAAAAGCAGGACCCAATAGGATCATAATCTTTCTGTGTATATGAACCGTCTCAAAGCAAACCTCAAGAATATTTTTAAAAAATTGTTCAGAATCCCAAAAGGAAAAATTCACAATGTCTGGCACCCAAACAAAAAATATGAGACATTAACAGAAGCAAAAACATACCACCCATAATGAGAAAATAAGTCATTCAAAATTGACTCGTAAGTGGCACAAATAGTAGAATTAGCCTAGATAGATATTAAAACTGTAATGGTGAAAGATTGGATGCTTTCTCTCGAAGATCAGGAACAAGACAAGCATGTCCACTCTGACCATTTCTGTTCTAGTCTATAAGCTGTCCTGGAGGTTCTTGCCAGGGCAGTTAGGCAAGAAAAAGTAATAAAAGTTAAAATAAATAAATGGAGATTGGAGAAGCTAAAGTAAACTACATCTATTCTCAGATGACATGATCTTGTATATAGAAAATCTTAAGGAATCCACTAAAAACACTATTAGAACTAATAAATGAATTCAGCAACATTGCCATGAACAACAAGAATCTTTGTGCACTCTAGGTGGGAATGTAAATTGGTATAGCCACTGTGGATGGAGGTTCCTCAAAAAAATTAAAATAGATGGGGCTGGCCCCATGGCCGAGTGGTTAAGTTCGTGCACTCCGCTGCAGGTGGCCCGGTGTTTCGTTGGTTCGAATCCTGGGCGCGGACATGGCACTGCTCATCAAACCACGCTGAGGAGGCGTCCCACATACCACAACTAGAAGAACCCACAACAAAGAATATACAACTATGTACCGGGGGGCTTTGGGGAGGAAAAGGAAAAAATAAAAAAAAAATCTTTAAAAAAAAAATTAAAATAGAACTACCAAATGGTCCAGCAATCTCACTTTTGGGTATATATCTGAAGGAAATGAAAATAGGATCTCAAAGAGATATCTGCACACCCATGTTCACTGCAGCATTATTCACAACAGCCAAGACATGAAAACAACCTAAATGCCCATTGACAGATGAATGAATAAGGAAAATGGGGTATATATGTATACACATATACAGTATATACCGTATATATTGGAACAGAATATTACTCAGCCATAAGAAAGAAGGAAATCCTGCCCTTTGTAACAGCATGGGTGAATCTTGAAGACATTATGCTCGGTGAAATAACTCAGAGAAAGACAAATACTGTATGATCTCACTTATATGTAGAATCTAAAAAAAAGCACGATTCATGGAAACAGAGAGTAGAAAAGTAGTTGCCAGGTGCTGGGGGTGGGAGAAATGACGAGATGTTGGTCAAAGGGTACAGATTTCCAGTTATAAGATGAATACGTTCTGAGGATCTAATGTACAGCATGGGGACTATAGTTAACATTACTGTACTTGTATACTTGAAAGTTGCTAAGAGAGTTGATCCTAAGTGTTCTCACCACAATAACAATAACAACAAAAAAATGGTAACGTGAGGTGACGAATACATTAACTAACCTTCATGTGATAACCATTTTTCAATATTCATGTATATCAAATCATTACATTGTACACCTTTAATGCACACAATGTTATATGTCAATTATATCTAAAGCTGCAAAAAAAAGATATCTGAATATCCCTATATCTATTACAATTTATCTGTATTTATATATATGTCAAAATTTATCAAATAGTTTACTTTAAATATGGAAAGTGTACTGTGTGTCAATTCTATCTCATATAAGCTGTTTAAAAAAAAAAAAACCCTGAGGGGAAAGAAAGAATGTGGCGAAAGTAGAATGTGGTAGAAGTGACACTATGGACTTCTAGTTCTGGTTCACAAAATGCAATTCTTCTTCCAACTGGTTGCTTGAAAACTCACTTTGACAATCCTGAGCCACCACGTAAGATCTGAGTACCCTGAGACCACCTGTGCTGTGAGGAAACCAAGGCACACTGGAGGAGCCTCAAGCAGATGTTCCTGTCAACAGTCCCGGGTGAGGTCCCCACGCCAGCATGCAACAACCGCAATGTATGTGGGTAAAAATTCGGCCAGATGATTCTAGGCTCTAGTCATTAAAGGCAATCTCAGGAATCAGGCCTTCTCAGAGGCTCAGTCACCGTGGTACAGAGACAGCCCTTCCTGCTCTGCTCTGTCTGCGTTCTTGAATTAAGAATCTTGAACACAATAAAGTTGCTGCTTTAAGCTGCAAAATTTTTTATTAATTTTTTCTTTTTTTATATTCTTTTTTTTTCTTTGGAAAGATTCTCTCTGAGCTATGTGTTGCCAATCTTCCTCTCTTTTATTTTTCTCCCCAAATCCCCAATATATAGTTATATATTCTGGTCATAAGTCACTCCAGTTCTTCCATGTGAGCCACTGCCACAGCATGGCTATTGACAGATGAGCAGTGTGGTTCCACACCCGGGAACCAAACCTGGGCTGCTGAAGTGGAACATGTCAAACTTTAACCACTAGGCCATCAGGGCTGGCTCTGGATTAATTTTTATATAGAAGAGTAGCTGGAACACTTAGTCAGACTAAATTTCCTGCAGATAAGAACCATAAAATCTGTATAACATATTTTTAACAAACAACTACTTGAGGGTACTGATGGGCAACTAAAAGTTAGGCAGAAACTGGAAATTAGGCCTCCTTAGCAGACAGCTGCCCTGGGTGAGATGTGCACGGTAGCAGCTTGTTGCCTATGGCACTCTCCAAACTAGACAGCTCAGGGTGGCAGAGAGCTTCATTTTTATTGACTCAAGCTTCAGAGGACAGAGTTTCAGGTTGACACAATGCCTGGAACATTAGAAGGGAAAAGGAGGAGCTACAGAAGGGATGAGCCTTAAAATCTGTGTTTAAAAATCATCCAAATCTTGGGCTGGCCCCGTGGCCGAGTGGTTAAGTTCCTGCGCTCTGCTGCAGGCGGCCCAGTGTTTCGTTGCTTCGAATCCTGGGCACGGACATGGCACTGCTAATCTAAATTACGCTGAGGCAGCGTCCCACATACCACAACTAGAAGGACCCACAACAAAGAATATACAGCTATGTACCGGGGGGCTTTGGGGAGAAAAAGGAAAAAAATAAAATCTTTAAAAAAAAAAAAAATCATCCAAATCCTCCTGGACTGGTCCACTTCAAAGTCCTCATTCCCTCCATGATTCCTAATAGACAGAGCTGAATTCCTATCACTGTCTGCCTCTCATCCCAACACCAATGTTATATTCACTGCTTTGGGAAAAGGTGCTCTTAGGGACATAGATGAGGAACTGATGAGTGGTCATACGTGATTAGTTCACTGCAATATGACTACATTTTTGCATTGTCAAAATCTTTCCTTTATATTATACCAAGGCATCAATGGTACCCCTACTTCTTTTGCTATAGTCTGAGCAGCAGAAGCACTCCCAGCTGTCTGAGCAGCTGAATGGAATACAGAATCTCTAATGAGGGTGCCATGTTGATAAGTCCAGCCCAGCCAAAAGCCATGCTTCTCCTTCCTTGATCTCAGGAGGATGATTATTCTAAGAAACACACCTGCATATATTTCCCAGATTTTTGATAGTAAAGATTAGCAAAATCTTTGCCTTTCTGTAGCAGTACCAGCCATTTCCCAGGTTTGCCTCTGTAATTGACTCCTTGGGGCATGCTAGAATTTGGAGGCAATGAGGTGTGTGGTTGGATCGCACATTAGGAGAAATTGCTGCTTCTTGCAGAATTGCTTCCTCCTACCAGGCTGTCACGGGATTTTTCAGTAAAGTCGAGAACAATTTCATCAGACAAGGGAGAGAGATTGCTTCTGCTGATAAAGGAGGTGAGGTTGGACTCAAGACTTCTGGTTATTCTGATTCATTTGGATCTTCCCAAATGTTCCTATTCTAGCCATCAGCTCCCCACTCTTTCCCAACCAATAATCTGGCTTTAATTTTTTGTTATATCCATCTTTCTCTACCTGCAAGTGATTTTATGGAAGGTCACAAAGACTCTGAGCTGTTTTAACAGTATTTTACACTGAGATTTTAAAGTTTCAACCTTGACAATTTATTTCCAGTTAGACATAGCCAGCACACCCCACATTCCTGGCATTCTTCGTGCCCTTCATACACAACTCCAGGGGCTCCAATTTGCCACTGCGTGTTCCAGTCTACTAGTCCTGTCTTATGGCAAGATAACCAAGCTCTGGTTCCCAGTTCCTTTGAGCTCTATCACTGTACCACGTAGGGTTCATTGATGGATGTAAAAGAATGTGTTTTTTGCTTTATTTAGAAAACAAATTTATTTAAAAATTCAAACTAGTAGACAGAATCCCCTGAAGGGCCCAAGAAGCAGCTGGAAGTTAACCAGGTAGGAACAATTCCCAAACTGTCCTGCTGGCCTGGTTGCAGGTTAATCCCCAGCCCTTGGGTCGCGGGCACCGCTCCTGCTGGGCCATCTGCTTCTGCTGCCTGTAAAGCCCCTGGTCTCTCCCTTGTCTTCTGCCAAGCAGAGTGTTGCCTTGCAGTTCTCTCTTCCTAATCCATCTCTCACGTTGGTGCAAGTATATGGTGGAAAGTGAGTCATGTTTTAGCATCCTGGCTGCCAGGAAGGCTAGGAAATTGGGTTCTACTAGGGTAGCCCTGAAGAGGAAAGAAGTGAGAATGCTCCAGATGTAAAAAGCAGTTCAAAAGGTGGAAAGCTACACCTCTAATCTACATTGCTACATAATCTGCTTCTACGTCTATTTCTTGATTTATTATGTGTATACAGCATCTTTAGAATCCATGAATATGAAGTGGTAGGCAGGCTGTTCTTTTTTGGATTCCACCCACCTACCCCTTTATCATTCACTCACTAGGCTCTGCTTCTCTCACTAGTCCCCAAACGTACTATAGGAGCTCACTCTAGACAAGCAGTTGCCCTGTTTTCCAGTGCAGCGCTGGGTTTTAAATCTGTGGTCTATCCCAGCCACCCCTGCAGGTAAGCACTAGAGCTGACAGGGAAGTAGGCTGTGTCGGCCTGGTCCAAGTGATCTGACTGCCCATTGACCCGCTTGCCTGGTTTTCCTCCAGGTCTTTATTTTTTCCCTCCAGGTTTAATGATTTTCTGAATATGCTCTCACTTCTACTCATGTCAGACATAGTGTTCTCATGCATTTATTTATTTATTTTAAGATATTTTGTTTTCTCTTATCAATTCTATCCCCAGTCCTTTTTATCTTCCAGAAGTGTTTTACAACATATCTACTGAGGGCACCCTTTCTTGCATTAGATCTGTGAGTTACATGTTATTATTTGCATTTTGAATTAAAAACAAACCTGAGGTTTATAAAACTGAAGCAGTTTGCCAAAAGCTCATAAGAAATGA
Organism: Equus quagga; assembly: GCF_021613505.1. NCBI lineage: Eukaryota > Metazoa > Chordata > Mammalia > Perissodactyla > Equidae > Equus > Equus quagga. The sequence continues at coordinate 20,213,367 of NC_060288.1, read as the reverse complement.
AGCCAAGATTTTAACTTAATTGTGTTTAACCCCAGAGCTCAAGATCTTAAACTATTGTGGAAGATATTACCCACACGTTACATAATATCATGTCGCTCTTAAGAAGTGATTACTTTCCTTACTGTCTCTATTCAGCATTCTAAAGACACATGTATTCATTTGAAATTGTGAGCATTGTTATAATTTGAGGTTGCCAGAACTAGAATTCTACCTAGTTAACTCTATGTAGTAGGCACTAAATTCATCTCTAACTACAGACCCATCTATTCCTCATGGAAGGATGTTTCCCGAGTGTCAGTTTCACTCCTCCCAAATAATCAGACCAATTCTCCATTTGAAAATTTATTCTTCTCTATGACTTTTCTGTTATAAACTTGGATGTGATGGATACAGAGTAGCAATTTGCCCTCACCCAGGAGTATTAGAAAAAACCACCGTCCTCTTTTATTGGAGGAAAGCATTCTGTTAAAAAATCTAAATTTAGTAGATGGTATCAGTAGAAGAGAAGGAATCCTCCAGTTTTCTCTAGCAAGAACCTCTAATTTCTCCATTGGAATAATCCTCTGATTTATTGAATACTGAAGTAGTCAAGCAGAAAGGAAAGTGACATTCTTGTTTTCTTAAACCTAAATAAACTAGAAAAATGAGTTGACTTGGAATGAAAGGAGTATGGGGACCTTAGGCATTCAGCTTAAAGCACAAAATCTTGTCAAGTGGGTGTCAGGGTATAAAGCTCTTTAGTCATGGTTTTATCACTAGATACACTGAAACACTTAACAGCTTGCCCTGTAATCTATCCCAGAGTCATGGAGATAAGAAGAGACTTGAAGAGTGTCCTTGGGAAGGAGGCTTTGAAAGTCAACTACCATGAAAAAAGCCAACTACCTATTCAGCCAAGTTTAATATGCAAATAAATACATTCCTTTGAAAGGTGCTTGCAAATTTCTGTCTATTAAGCCTATTATCCAATTTATTTGCACAGGAAATCAACAATGCCTGCCTACAAGAAAACAAACATCCATGGCACAAAATTAAGGGAGTGTGTTAACCATTAAAATAACTTTAGTGAAAAGAAGCAATATTTTGGGGGCCATCGCAGTGGCATAGTAAAGTTCATGCACTCCGCTTTGGCGGCCCAGGGTTCATGGGTTGGGATACCAGCACAGACCTATGGACTGCTCATCAAGCGTGCTGTGGCAGCATCCCACATACAAAATAGAGGAAGATTGCCACAGAATAATATCTGTTCTCAGTGAGCATCTTCCTCAGGCAAAAAAAAAGGAAGATTGGCAACAGATGTTATCTCAGGGCCAGTCTTCCTCACAAAAAAAAGAAGCAATGCCTTGGTAAGCAATTCTTAGTAACATAAGTCAAATGCAATAGCATAATAGAATTTTAGTCTTTAAATAGCCAATAAATACAACTTTATTGCTAGAGAAACTGAAATAACTTAAGTATGAAAACATTACAATTAATAAACTAATGTATTTTACCTGAGGAAAGACGTAGAAACCAAAACCTCAAAATTATAAAAAATAAAATGGGAAGTAGAATAGTTAATACTGTAAGATACAGGTAAAAGGAAAATTTTTTGCAGTTTGGGACCAGAGATGGATATGCATGTTTATCATCTAACAATTCTAGAGTATTTCTGAATCCCATAAAAGTGAACTTCTGAATCCTATAAAATCCTATAAAGCATCATCAAAATTTTCAAGATTAAAGTTTATGGGTTTAATAAAGTCAAAGGAGAGGATACTTTAAAAGTAGAAGAGATGTCATCCAAAATGATAAATTACGACCCCTAAATTTAAATACCTTAACCATATCAAAAATAGCCTTCTGAGGTTGCCTATAAATAGCAAGAAGCTTACTTCTTCATTTCAAAGAAAAAAGGAAAAAAATTACTGCTGGGTATCAATACCTACAAATAGTTTTTACCTAAGGCCTTTCTTCAATTTTTAGCTATCAAAATTTCTCGTAGCTTCATGCATGCTAAATTCACAGCTGGGTGCCAACTGTTTTATACTCTATAAACACATTTAGATATATATAAATGCTATTTCCTCTATGTGCTTTTTAAGAGCTTTTTTTTTCTTTTTAAATATTGGCACCTGAGCTGACATCTCTTGCCAATCTTTTTTTTTTTTTTTCTTTGTCTTCTCCCCAAAGCCCCCGGTACATAGTTGTATATATTCTAGTTGTGAGTTCCTCTGGTTGTGGCATGTGGGACACCGCCTCAGCGTGGCCTGATGAGTGGTGCCATGTCGGCGCCCAGGATCCAAACTGGTGAAACCCTAGGCCACCCACGCGGAGTGCACAAACTTAACCACTCAGCCCCGGGGCTGGCCCCTCTATGTACTTTTAATGGATCTATCTCAGATGTGGGAATCACGTCTCAGGGTTCTGAATAACTAAATATGATTTAAGATTCATGAAATTAAATTGGAAAAATTCCTAAATCATTGGTTTTAATTTTTCTTTAAAATTATTATGATTTAGCTTCACTTTCCTCATCAGTTAAATAGAGCTGCTCATGGTAACTACCTCGTGGGGTTGTGGTGAGGATTAAATGAAATGCCTAGAACAGCAATCCGTGGGTTGGAGATATGATGGATGGTGGTAACAGTGTGACAATTATGATTACTAAATTCTGCCTCCTCCTTGAAGCCACATTGACAAGATTAGGTGTTTGTGTCTAGCATAAGGTTACCAAATTTAGTAAATAAAATATAGGACATCCAATTATATTTGTATTTCAGTTAAGCAACTAATAAATTTTTGGTATAACTATGCAATATTTGGGACATATTTTAACTGAATTTCAGATAAATAATAAGTTTTTTAGTATGTCTCAAATATTGTGTGGAGCACACTTAGTCAAAAAAGTTATCCATTGTTCAACTGAAATTCAGATTTAACTGGGTGTGGTGTATTTTATCTGGCTACCCTAGGTAGTCTAACAGATTAATCAATTTTAAAAAGATTTATAATTTTGTTTGGAAAATGGATTGGTGGCAATATTGAGTTAGTAATTTAAGACATCAATGAATCTAATTGTGTCACCATAAAATCAATCATTCGACAGTCTAGGATATTGATAAGGCTGTATTATTCAGTAGGAATCATATAGTCCTTGGAGTGAATTTGGATCTATCACTTAAGAGCTGTGTGATCTTGGCCAACTTAAATAATAATCTACATGAGCACGTATTTATTCACTTTTAAAATGAAGCTGAATAAAATCTACCATCTCCTTTATATAGGATTATCAAGAGAAGGAAAGTACGTCAAATGCCTAGTGCAGTGACTATGGCAGAAATTCAACATTGTGCATATTTTCTCCTTCTCCTCTCAAATATCAAACAGTTTCTGGAAATAGCACCTGTACTGCTGTTTAAATTTCAGTTGTAATTTGCAAAGGTGAATCTTGCAGAGGTAAAACTAATAGACTGATTAAATGAATTAGATGCTAAAAGAGGAACAAAAGAGAGAGGTCAAAAATAACTCTAAGGTGTGGGTAATGAAGGGGGAAAAGAATAAAGTCATTACTGAAAGTGAGTGAATATAAAAGAAAGCACATTTGAGAGGGAAGACAATGAGTTTTGGAAATAATGAGTGTGATACAATGATGACTTTTTGTGAGAGCCTTCCAGATGGTCTCCCAAAACACAAGCCTTATTATCTTAATCCTCTCATTCCATTGTCATTACTCATCAATCAATGAACTAATTCACATAAAGCACCTGAAATATTACCTGGAACATGGCAAGTCTCAATTAACGTTAGCAGTTCTTCAATTCACGTTAGCCGTTATTATTTTTAGTATCTTTTCAACTGTCCAATTTGAAATTGTGAAATCATTCTTGACTCCTTCTTAATATCTCCTGAAATGTTTTCTTTTTTTTTTATATCTATCTCCTAAAATCATTTTCTCAAATTTATTCTGGTCAAAATAAGAAAATCCAAAATTCTCTCCTTTACCTTTCCCATGCCTATAAAAAGCATCTTCATTCTCTTGATCTCTTATTCAGAATCACAATATGTGTGTTTAAAGAAATATAAGCTTCCTTAGAGATCAAGAGAATGAAGATACTTTTCATAGGCATGGGAAAGGTAAATGAGAGAATTTTGGATTTTCTTATTTTGACCAGAACAAATTTGAAGGGAACTTGTTCACTGCTGGTGGCAGTGCAAACTGGTGCAGCCACTACGGAAAGCAGTTTGGAGTATCCTCAGAAAATTAAGGATAGATCTACCATATGATCCAGCTATTCCACTGCTGGGTATTTATCCAAAGAACTTGAAAACACAAAGGCATAAAGATACTTGCACCCCTATGTTCACTGCGGCATTATAAACAATAGCCAAGACTTGGAAGCAACCTAGGTGCCCATCAAGGGACGAATGGATAAAGAAGATGTGGTATTTATACATGATGGACTACTACTCAGCCATAAGAAATGACGAAATCCGGCCATTTGTGACAACATGGATGGACCTTGAGGGTATTATGCTAAGTGAAATAAGTCAGAGGGAGAAAGTCAAATACCATATGATCTCACTCATAAGTAGAAGATAAAAACGACCAAAAAAAAAAAAACACATAGCATTGGAGATTGGAGTGGTGGTTACCATTGGGGAAGGGGGGAGGGGGGAGGGCAAAAGGGGTGATTAGGGTCGCATGTGAGGGGATGCACTATAATTAGTGTTCTGGTGGTGAACATGATGTAATGTATACAGAATTTGAAATATGATGCACATCCGAAAAAAAGTAAAAGTTAAAAAAAAATTTAAAAAGTAGATGTTGGGTTTGAGACCCATTCACTCCAAAAAATAAAATAAAATAAATAAAAAATAAAGAAATATAAGCTTATTATTAAATGTATTACATATACATACACATATTTATTTACATTTAAAGAAATACATGCTTATTATTTAAACTTTGGAAAAAGTAGAAAAATAGGAAGAGGATAAAAATCACTCATATTTCTAAAACCATAGGATATCAACTAATATTTTTGTGTATGTCCTTTCAGTACTTTTGATATATGAATGTTAGGAAAGAGTCCCTTCATAGTTTGGTGGCCATGGTGCCTATTGTAGATTTTAGATCTTATCATGTGATATAAGCTTCCACCGCTCACCAAGAGATATCTGTGGTTAGTTGCTAACGTGGATTTATAGAACATGGTTTTATATAATGATGGGATGTTAAATCTGAGACCTAACTGGATTGAACATTTCCCACAGCTCCTAAATACCAAGGGCCCTTATTTGTTAGCTTTAGCACACAAAAATGTCTTCCTGAAGTCCTAGACACTTTCCCTTGGAGCCCTCATAATAACAGAGACTAAGGCTGACTCTTTCCAGAAAAATAGGAATCTACATATGCACCTGACCTTAGGACTTCCTCGAGATTGTTCATTTGGCCCAAGCTTAATTCCCAATGCTATGTGTGCACTCTACTCACCCTGCTAACCACCAGAGAATTGCTGGGAATAATTCTCTTGGCAAACTTGTGGCTAGGTGACATCAAGGTGTAAGCCCATCCCTCCTCTGCTTTGTGATGTCATTCCTTTGACCCCACTTCCCAACTGACTTACAAATTCTTCCTTTGGAACTAGTATCCCATGATTAGAAAAATCCCCTGAATGGAGAATATGTGTCATGGCCACCACACCTTCCTGTCTATTCTCTTCATCAGTCAATTTCCTTAACAATTTCAAAATCTTATTCAAAGTCAAATATCTAAGCATTTGGATGTGCCTTTCCAAGGACGGTCAAATATATATTCACTTTTTGCCTTCATACAGTGCTTCTCAAACTGACGGAAGGACCAGTTTTATTTATAACCTATTACAGACTGATAATTGTGTAAAATATTAAAAATGAATTATTAGGAAAATTAATTTTTTAAAAAATTACATATAAAATAGAGTTTCAATATTTTAAAATACTGGCCAGCACAGTTAAAAAATTATCATATCAAATTGATTCAAAAGTTTCTAATGCTCACTGTTAATTTTGATACTTACTCATCAAGAAAGATAACAGTTTGCAGACTAGCACCATTCGTGGACTGCACTTTGAGTATCCCTATCTTAGCACACACACATCATTTTAGGTACCACTAGAGCAGTGTGGAGCCAGCCCTGGTGTTCTCGTGGTTAACATTTGGCACTCTCACCAGTTTCGTTTCCCTGTCAGGGAACCACACCACCCACCTGTTGATTGTCATACTGTGGCGGCTGCATGTTGCTGGGATGCTGAAAGCTCTGCCCCCGGGATTTCAAATACCAGCAGGGTCACCCCTGGTGGACAGGTTTCAGCAGAGCTTCCAGATTAATTCAGACTAGGAAGAAGGACCTGGCCAGCCACTTCTGAAAAAATTGGCCATGAAAACTCCATGAATAGCTGCGGGGCATTGTCTGATGTAGCACCAGAAGGTGAGAGGATGGCGCAAAAAGACCAGGCAGGGTTTCTCTCTGTTGGACGCAGGGTCTCTAGGAGTTGGAATTGACTCAAAGGCACTGAGAACAAAGCAAAGCATGGAGTAACATATGCTGAGTTCCTTGTCATGCTTATTCTTCCATGATTTATTATTTGTCTCATTTCTCTCAAATGTATGCGCTAATGAAGACATGAATGTTGTTCTTCTGTATTCTGTAACCTACAGCATCTATTAAAATGTACTACAAATACATGTGCCAAATAAATATGACTGAGAGGTGTATGGTTTATACCATCAGGCACTCTTGTTAGACTGTTCTTTGTACACACTATAATCATGTGTTACAGTTCTTTGATGTAGAAATATGAAATGATAGAATTAACTGGCAGGCATAGTATCGGGCTAAATTTGGTAAGGACATTTATCTGCTATTTTTAATAAAATACTGCAGTAATTGTCTTTGATTGTGTTTCCTAAAAGACTCTTTCATGTAAATTTGCATACAGAACGTTTCTTGGGCTATGAGCTTGGGCAATATGTCTATGAGGCAGCAAGAAAGGAGAGATTGGGCTGGGAGAGAAGCTGATACACTGACAACTCAAGTCTCAGTCGACCTCACCCAAACTATAGGATCAAAATGGCTCTTAACAGTTGTCCCAGAATGTGGCAGTGATGCTGGGCCCATATCAGCCAATCATTGGTGACAGACTGGGAGAAGGAAGCCATTGGAATGTTTTAGGCAGTGTCTTATGTTTAAAAGGAGTACTATGATTGATGTGCTGAGTATAGTTTATTGGGAAAGGAGGCAAGTGGAGAAGCAGACAGACAGGAGCCATAATAATGGTAGCCCAGGGCTAAGATGACACGGATCAAACCGGTAAGAGTAGAGGTCTTGAGAAGTAGTTGGAATCTGCATATACGATGAAGTGATCACCAAAGGATTTACTGATGGGTTGGATGTAGACTGTCAGATAAAAAGAAGAGTCTAATAAGTTTTGAGTGTAAGCAAGTAGAAGTGAGGATTGGTCATTCACTGAAATGGAAAAGACAGAAGAAGAGATTTGTAAGCAGAAATAGAAGAAATCAGGAATTTGATTTTGGACATGTTAAATTTAAGATGCCGATAGATAATACCAGTGCAGAGGTTAAGTAGGCAGTTGGATATCAAAATTTAGAATTCAAGAGAGAATCACACCACAGTTATAGTCTGAAGAACAGTGAACACACAGATCTTTCTAAATCATGATATTTTATCTGGTCACGTAAGAAGTAGATGCAGAGAGAGAAGAGAAAAGATCTAAGGATTAAAATCTAGGGCATTCCAAGTGTCAGAAAACTGAGGAGGCACCACTAAATAGCCCAAGGAAAAGTGACAGTGAGGCAGGAGAAGAACCCAGAGTGATTAATGTCATGGAAGCTAAGAGAAGGAGTATTTCAAAAAGGAGAAAGTGATCGGCTGTGTCAAATGTTGCTGAAATGTCAAGTAAATTAAGGACTAGAAATTAATCATTGGATTTAACAATATGGAAATAATATGTAGTCTTGAAAGAGAAGTTCTGTTGAAGTGAATGGAAGCAAATGTCACAGAGGAATTTGAAACAGTTGGTGTGGACAACTTTTCCAAAGATGTTTCCAAAGAGGATGAAAGAAATAGATCTATAGCTGGGAGAATAAAGTGAAGAGATGTTTTGTTTGATTGTGTAAGTAGATTTCAATTGGAAAAAAAGTCTGTTTATATTTGATGTGGAGAGGGGGAAAATTGAAGTCACAGGAGAAATAACCATAATTGTTGTGATTGTGCTAGTAATCAGGAAAATGTAAGTTAAAATTGCAATGAAATACTATTTCACACCAACAAGATAGGCAAAATTCAAAAATTCCAACGGCGCCAAATGTTGGTCAGAATGTAGGAAATTGCCAACTCTCATTCATTGCTGGCAGGACTATATATGGTAACAACTACTTAGGAAAAATATTTGACAATACGCGGTGCAATTGAAAGCATTTATCTCCCATGACCTACTGATTTCACTTTTTGGAACAGCTTCTAACAAAATGTTTTTCAAATTTTAATGTGCACACAAATCACTGGGGACCTTGTTAAAACGCAGATTCTCGTTGAGGAGGTCTGGAAGGAGATCTGAGATTCCACAATTCTGACGAGCTCCCATGTGATGCTGATGATGCTTGACTGTGAATACACGTTGTGCAACAAGGCTCTGTAGAAACTCCTGCACACGTACGGGGCCACAGATGCAGTGCTGTTCACAGGGGCAGTGAAACAACCTGACGACAACCTGACAGTCCATTAATATAAGAATGGATAATCCATTATGGTGTATTCAAAAGAGAGAACGCTGTACTAGTTCTGTCCCTAACAAGGTGGTGTTAAAATGAAACATAAATCAAAGAATGATACCTACAGTACGTTATCCTTTCTGTAAATTTTATTTCTGGATATAAAAATTGCAGTGGAAGACTACAGACAAAAATGCAAGAAAATGGTTGCCTCTGATGAGGGAAAGGAATGGAATGGGATGAAGAGGGGACTTGATCTTTGTAATATAAAAGAAAACGGGAAAAACGTTAACTTGTGTTAATAGGTATTCATCATATTATTTCTTTTCACTTTTATGGATTTTTAAATGCTTTTAGACTTATGGAAGTACATTAAAAGAAAATCCCCAGAAAAGGAACCATCCACGGAAGAATAATGGGACCATTTCTGTCCGCCAAAGTTATTAAAAAATAGCCCTCTATGTGCATATGAGTTCTATATAGGTTTGTGTGAACAAGCAAAGTGGAAGGATATATATCAAACTTTCAGAAATGGAGTGGAAGTGGTAGAAATTTCCTTACATTTCATTATATAGTCTTTCTTTTATTTTTTCATTTCAAACAATATTCCTGCAATATTTTGATATAAACACTTAGAGAACATTTAAAGTAAAATAAACCTATCAAATAAATTCAATAATATTAAAGCAAATTAGCATAAAAACAAAAAGTGTGTCCATTTAAGAGATGAATGATTGGGAAATCTTCAAAAAAACAAATGGGTAACAATTACAAACTACTACCCAGTACCCAGTACAATTTACAAAGAATCATATTGTCTCTGATGAAAAACTCTTATTGCGTAATCAGATATAAGATATTTAATTTCTACCTAGAAATATGTTGACAGACATGACATCAACATTCCAACTTCCCTACTTCCTCTCTCTTCTTTATTCAACTGTCGAGCCCTAATCTACATCCCACATCAAGTCAGGCTTCTTTGCACCTCTTGTCCTGATTAAGTCACAAGAAGTGAGTCTTTTCCATAATTCAACCCACTCAAATCAACATAACACCTGATTGAAATTCCCTTGTAAAATCACTACCTTTGAAAAGAGTTGCATCCTTATCAATATAAAAGACAGAATCACTACTGGCCTCCACTTTTCGAAAAACCCTAAATGCTGCCTAATGGTCAGTTCGAATTGAACCTTGTGAAGTCAGCAATCTAGAGCAATCTAGGCCTCAGAGGCATTCGTGTGAATCAAAAGCAGAATCTGATGCTGAAAAAGACAGAAATATAAAACGGATTCATCACTTAAAATATATTATTATCCTGCCGTGTTCCAGGTGCTCTGCTAGGCTTAGAAAAACAGAAACCTAATCAAGGTCAGCTTCATCCTTTATCTTTTAACGGAGGCTCATGCCATTTTCCCGGGGCATGCTACAGTTTAGAGAAGTTGTTCAGAACCATTGTATGTCTGTGTGTAAGAGGGGGAAGAGAGAGAACAAGCCATGGTAGCATTTTCTCTTCAGGCCCTGATTAAACAGAATGTGTCAATCTTTCTCCTGGTGCTAAAGAAATCGATGGTTCCATATAACGTGTTCTACCGCGTCTCTGGTTCTTTCTTTTACTGTCTCTTCCACTCAAGTGTCTATTTCACAAACCTTGTCATTGTTCAATTTAGATCCTCCAAATGGAGAGGATTGAAAATGGTTCCACAGGTAGTTAAAGCAAGCTTTCAGTTGGGGTTTCTGCCTTAGTTAGCACCACATCACCAGGGTTCCTGAAGCCAAGATTATCTATAAGTGGATAATAACAGAACACTGGAGGGAGAGGAAACAAGAGTCCTGTACTCAGCAAGTGTGTAAAAAACGAAAAGATGTAGCAAATGAGTGGACATTTTCATGGCAACACGTGTTTATCTTTCATCAGTGTGCTATGATGACCTTATTTCTTCTAGGAATGTATCTGCAGAAATTCTCTTATTTTCTTTAATTTTAAGACATTAGGAATGCTGTGTTAGCAATTTGAGGCAATCTTCGCTAAAAGTACCAGTTGGCAGGGCTCTCTCCTGATGACTCAGGATCACTCACATGTATTCAACATAGACTATTTTGCTTTATTAACCTATCAGCACAATGACCTCAAATACATATTATCACAAAACATGAAACATGAGATAGCAATTAAAAGCAAGAATAAAGGAAAAAAAGCTTATGCTTCCTTTCTTCGTATTTCTAGTTTCTTCACAATCCCCTCTCCACCTAAACCCAAATTGAAAACAAAAAGCACTAACATAAAAACATGTAAGCTTTCTTAGTCCTCCTGGCTGCAATACCTGGAGAGCGCAGGGCCTTCCTTCTGTGGCCATCTTCCCTGAATATCCACGTGTGGTCCCTGTGACTTTGCTTAAAGCTCTCTTTTGCCTGTAGATCCGATCAGGGAGGCTCTCATCAAGGTTCTTCTTTAATAAGCCCACTGCCTCTGTGGAAATCTTCAGTCTGTACCACTCAGCCACCAACGCCCATTGAGAAAGTTTTCCAAAGGCCCAGTCTCATATGCGATTCTATTAAATTCTCCAAAGATTTGCTAAGGGCTTGCTATCAGGACCCTGTGTTTAAGTAGCTCGTAGTCTAGGGAGATAGACATAAAAGGAAGTAATTGCAGTGCAGTGTGATAAGTGCAGTAACAGGAAGTTTGAATAAGGTAGATAGATAGAGACCATGAATGTCCAGGGACATATTTCTCAGAGGAATTGCCGCCAAATCTTAGTTTTGAAGGATGAATAAGCATTTGTTAAGAGGTCAGGAAGGAAAGTTCTTTCAAAAAGAGAAAAGAATACTCTATTTTCCATTGCAAAAGCGTGGAAGCATAAATCAGCATAAATGAACTGTGGGGGGGGGAATCTATAAGTCTAAAGCGGAGGAACTGGGGACTGGAGAGCAGAATATGAGATGAAAAAGTAAATATTGTCAAAATTGGACTTTATTCTTTTAATCTGGGGTCAGTAAACTGTGGCTGGTGGCTAAATCTGGCCCCCTATCTGTTTTTCAAAATAAAGTTTTATTGGAACACAGACACACTTGTTAATTTACAGGTTGTCTTTAGTTGCTTTTGAGAAGCTGCCACAGAGACCCTATGACCTACAAAGCCTAAAATACTTACTATCTGACCCTTCCCAGAGAAAGTTTGCCCACACCTGATGTAGGTAATGGGGATTCGGTGAAATATTTTAACCAGATCTTAATGAGAACAGATTTGTGTTTTAGTCTTTTTGTCAACAGAGGGGAGATAGGCCAGAGGCTGAGGATGTAGACACAGGAAGATCACTGAAGAAAGAAAAATAGTGAGAATCTAAACTAGGCAGTCACTGCGGCCGCGAAGATGGCTCATAGGAATTGAAACCAATTCATGTTTAATGGATACAATAAGTAGGACCTGACAAAGTTTTAGGTGTGGAGAGAATAAAGAGTCAACGATTTTTGACTCTCTTTTGATTTTATAAAATTATAAAAGTAAACCTTAATGACACAAGTACAACACTCTTAGTTTGTGAGTGTCTCCTATTCCCGTGAACATACGTGCTTTGCAATTTTTTACCAAAATGAAACCGTACTCTTATGCTGTTTCATCAAATCGACAAATGATGGATAGTTAGGATATTTTCAAATTTTGTTTTTAAAACAGCACTCAAATTACCTTGTTAGATAAATTTTTGTTAAGTATTTAGTTATTTCCTTAGGATAAATTCCCGTATATGGAATTGCTAGGTCCAAGAGAATGCACATCTTTAAAAGTATTTTTTTCTTATTTTACAAGTATCTCATAGTCATTTGTTTGCCGAGTGTAGAAATCCAGGCAAACTCATGCCAGAGGAAAGCGAACTTATTAACAAAAGTACTATTAGACTCTAATTGCAGAAATATACCTGCCCTCATGAGAAATGCACTGGGAACTTGAAGTCAGGCGTAAGATATCTCTTGTTCTTGCCCCCTCTCTTGTTCTTTCTGCTTCTGTTGTGGCGTGATCTTTCCTTTTTACTCTCTGAGCCACTACATCATGGTTTTTAATCACTAGCGCTTCCTCAGCTCACCCATCTGATTACATGTGGCTCATCATATTGTCCCAATACAATAGCTTCAGTCCTTAAATCTAAATAATAGTATAGCTCTACTTGATTCCAATTTCAGAATTTCTAAAATGAAAAACTGCCGGAGTCCCGCTCTGGCTGAGTCCAGGTTCCTGAGGGATGGACGGCGTCGGCGCAATGAGGGAAGAGACGCGTTACTTGGGTTGGTGTTATCAAGTCCAACTTTACTGCGCACAAGTGTCATTTTTATGTTTTTCAGGATTAGTACAGAAATAGCTCTACAAATATTCTCAGAGAGATAAGGAAGTAAGTAAAAAAAATGAGCACAAGAATATTTATTAGCATTCCATTCTATATAGCATGAGGTTAATGATCGTCTTCTCCGCAAATAACTATTGTTTGTTGTCTCTAAGCTAAAAGAGATAGGTACCTTGACATCTGTTGTAATTCATGGTAAAGTTAAACCAAGGAGAGAAGGTCCAGGCCCCCGGACAGGACAGCATTCCGTCCGTTTACATCCTGGGGTAGCCACCCCTGCCTCCCTCAATCATTTACGCCATTAGTGTAGATGGTTAATGGGAACAAAAGGCAACTCCAGGGTATCTTATCCCCAGGGCTATTTGCGTTCTCAGCGGTCAGTTAAACATCTTTACATTCCCGCGCCCCTTAGGGGGAGAAAGCATTCCTTTGTCTTTTAGGAGCAGGGGCTAATAGTCCTTTGAGCACACTGCCCGGATAAAATATCATTTTGTTAGTAAGGTAAAGGGCTGAAAAGCTAAGCTAAACTATATATCTTCAGGAATAAAAAGCAGAAACAAGTATAGTCATAACCTTGATAGAAAGCATGCATACATTTCAGAAAATATCAGGGGTGTCGGCCGGCGCCCCTCGGCCCTTCTCAGCCTGGACCCTGTCAGACAGCTGTATAGGCATCGGTAACACGGCTCCCGGCAAAAAACTATCAAAAGACAAAAAATATACTTGACTCCACTGAGATCATTTGTCCATCCCGCTTCCAATCAGCTCTGGCAATGGGTCCATAATCACTTGTAAGAACCTCCCATCCCTTCTTCATGGCCTTTAAATTGGGCAGATCTCTTAGAGATATAATTACAGTTCTCACTACCACAAAAAGCATTCCATACTTTTATGTAGTTTTATTAATTAGAGATAACCATAGTTTCCATTTTTTGTTCAGTATCTCCTAGATGTATTTTTTACACTTAAAAAAAATCATGAACATTTTTCCATGTCAAGAATTAAAGCCCTACAGCATCATTTTTAACGACTGCTTACTATTCTAGTCACTATATATACACAATAAGTTATCGAGCCATTCCACCTTTCAGGGATGTTAAGATTGTTTTCAGTGTTTAGATATTAAAAACTGTGTGGTGATAAATATTTTAATGCATTTTTCAGATTATTTATTTAGAAAAAGAATTCTAGAAGGAGAATTGGTAATTCAAAAGATCTGTAGCCTTCAAGGGTTTTGATACACACTGACAAATTGTAATCTACAAATTCTTACTAACTTAGAGGCACATTAGCTCAACTTGGACCACGTTAGTGTTACCATTTTCACCATTGCCAACCCGATAGATGAAAAATTGTATCATTTTTATTTTTTTAAACAATTGTTCAGTTATTGGCCATATGTACTTTTATGTACTGTTTTTGCATAGATGAGTAATTATCTCTTTCTAATTTATTTGTACAATATTTTCCTTTTTCTATAGTAAAATTTCTACTAAGGATAGTAAAATTTCCACTGATACATTGATTTAAATTTTTTTTTCTTCAGTATTTGCAGTTTGACATTGTTTAAGATAGAACTTTTTCTTTCTTGTTTGTTTTTAGTTTGCTGCTAAATGGGAAAGTTTTTAGTGTGTATATAGTCAAATCTGTGAATCTAAGCATGTATGGTTTCAGCTTGTGTCAGGATTTGATGACACATTTAGAAAAGCCTCTCCCAATTATAATATAATTTTTATTTTTGTATTTTTTTGCTGAGGAAGATTTACTCTGATCTAATATCTGTTGCCAATCTTCCTCCTTTTGCTTGAGGAAGATTCACCCTGAGCTAACATTTGTTGCCGTTCTTCCTCTACTTTGTATGTGAGCCGCTGACACCGCATGGCCACTGACGAGTGGTGTAGGTTCACATCCGGGAACCAAAGCCGGGCCACTGGAGTGAAATGCACTGAACTTAACCAGTAGGCCACCAGGGCTGGCCCATATAATATAATTTTTAAATGTCTTTATCATGTTAAATTTATTTATAGTATTTAATGACCTCAATTTGTATACTGAAATCTTTAGTTCATTTGTAATTTGTTTGGATGTCATATATGAGGAAAGGATATGAAGTTTTTATCTCAGATAAATATCCTAACAACATATATTTCACAAACTATTTCTTCTCTCATTAATTTAAAATTCAAAAATTAAGGTATACAATTTCAGTTTTAGTGTTTAAAATGCTAATCTGTTTTTCATTCTTCATATTGTTAAGGTGGTGTATAATATTGATTGATTTGCAGGTGTTTAACCATCCTTGCATCCTTGGAATAAATCCCACTTGACCCTCGTGTATGGTCTCTTTGATGTATTGTTGTATTTAATTTGCTAATACCTTGTTGAGGACTTTTGCATCTATGTTCATCAGTGATATTGGCTTTTTTTCTGTTGTCGTTGTCTGGTTTTGGTATCAGGGTAATGTTGGCCTCATAGAATGAGTTGGGAAGTGCCGCCTCCTCTTCAACTTTTTGGAAGAGTTTGAGAAAGATAGGTATTAAAATTATCCTTCAGTATAGTGGTACAGTGTTTTTTAAAGGTGAACTTAGATTAGTTAAAAATGCATATTGAAAACTCTAGAGTTTGAAACCACTAAAATTTTTTAGAGAATTGATATGTCAAGAAAAAAGATAAAATTTAATCAAATTAGATGCAGAAGTAAAACCATAGAAAGCAGAAAAAGGGGGGGGGAATTAATATTTAAAATTTTTTCCTATGTACTTGGGGCTGTCTCTGAGTCTTCCATTCTGTTTTTCTTTTCCTACATGAATCAGTTGAATTAAAAAAAATACAGATTTCTATTACATTTGCATTCATCTTATTGAATACTTTAGAGAAAAGAATGGTATCTTGGCAATGCTGAGTTTTCTTTTGCTCCATTTCATGAAGTCATATTTCTCTCAACAAGGTTTTATGGTTTTCTTCCTAGGTCCTATACATTTTTTCTTCAGCTAATTTCTTAGGATTTCTATTTTTCATTGCTGTTGTACAATAATCTTTTTAACCACTTAGTTTTCCGACTTACATCAATCACTTCCTAAATTTTTTGAGTGTATTTTTCACGTACTCAACAAGCAATTTAATCCTCTTATAAGTCATAATACTAATATTATTTTTTTCTCCTCTCTAAAAAGACAGTCATATTTTCTGCAGATAATGCCAATTTGTTCTTCCTTTCTAATATTTAAATTTACTTTTTAAAAAAATCGCATTTCCTAGGACCTCCATAATTCTGTCATGTATAAGGATGCTTACAGGCCTTCTTATCTAGTTATTAAATTTGAATAGACTACTTCAATGGTTTTCAGTTAAATATTGGCTTGCAGTTGATGCCTTTCACATAGTCAGAACACCTTCAGTATAGGCATTGTTCTAGGATCTGCTAATACAACCAGCCAGGCAAGATCCCTGCTCTTGTGGAACTTTAGTCCAGAGTAATGTTACAGAGTTGCAGTCTTAAAATAAATGAATAATTAGATAAATACAGCAATCACTGAATCAAAGATGGATCACTTTTAAGATTTAGCATTATTATACTGTGCTAAGAAAAATAAGGTGCCAATTAAACTATTACACACAAGTTATTCTAAGACATATTCTGATTTCAAAAATGTAAAAATATTTTACCAATTTTGATTTAAAATCAATAAAAAAAATCGAGAAAATAGCACAAATATATTAAACAAACATGGACGATATCAGCTAATGGAAAGAGCTTTCAGATAATTAAATAGGGTGATGACTTAACTTTCCTGGATGGTTTTTATGGACTGTTGGTCATAAATGGCTTCTCTGTTTAGGTGATGTTTGGGCAGAGATCAAGAAAGGAGCAGAGACATGAGCATTCCAGGCAATGACCATGTCTAATGAAAAGACTCCAAGGAAGAAACAAGCTTGCCATTGTGAGAAACAGAGAAGTTCATTATCACTGGAGCAGACAGTGAGGGAAGAGACAATGCTGCCAGATGAGATCAGAGTGGAAGTATGGTCCAGGTCTCACACGATTGCTTTTTCAGACAGTTTAGGTTTATTCCAAGAGCTAGGAGAAGCTGCTGAAAGGTTTTAAGAACTAGGTAGCATAAATTATTTTATCTTTTAAAAAGATAATCTAAGCACAAACGAACTTAGTTGAGTAAGAGTAGAAAATGGGAGACCAGTTAGGAGCTATGCCAGTAGTCCATAAGGCTGTGGACTTAGGTGGTGTGGTGCAGATAGAGAGAAATAAATAGATCTTAGTTACATTTTGACATAATGTCAACAAGACTTGCTGATAGATTAGGAAGTGGGTGAAGTAAAGTGAAAAATGAAGGACAACTCTTGGATTTTGATCTGAACAATCAGGTGCATTATAGTGGTATTTTCTGAGATGGGAAAGACTGACGGAAGAAATCTCACAGGAAAAATACAAAAGCAATGTTGTCCACATTAAACATGAGATGCCTCTCAGATTTACAAATGTAGATCTCAGTTAGGAGATTGCAGATATGAGTATGGGACTTCAAAGTGACAGAAAGGCTGAAAATAGAATTGGGGGCATCAGTAATATATGTATGTTATATGAAGCCATCAACTAAATGTCATTATTTAAGAAACGTTAGTGAATAAAGAAACTAAGAAACCTAGTTTTGAAAACTGAAAATCTCCAAACTTCAGCATCCAAAAATCCAGCAAAGGATACTGAGAAGACATAGCCAGTGAGCTCAAAGTAAAACTAGGATTCATGGAAAGCAGTAGAAGAAAATGCTTATGAAATATGTAGGCATCGTTTGTCTTGAATAAATCTGAGAAACTAAGTAAGATAAGTTTAGAGAAGTATAATTTCAGGTCTAAAATTAAGGCCCGATATTATTTGCTGCCTTGACATCTAGTGAAACCAGGGGAACCTTAAATGGCCTAACTGCAACTTTCCCTCCACACTCTGCTTTTGCAGATAAGGTCTCCTACCCAAACAGCCCTCTTTACCAAGGGAACCAGGTGCGGTTCTTGCTTATCCCTGAGTAACAGGTTTCAATTCCTTGTGAACCCGTAAAATTATTCAAACAAACCAAAGACATCCTCCTTGGGAACCAGAAGTCATCTCATCCTCTTGATACTATGAAGCCTGCCTCACACAGCCCCTTTGTCACCCTGCTCCCCAGTACAGCGCTCATGTGGCAATCTAGGGTGTGCAGAGTCCTTCTTCTCTAGGCTGTGAATATATCTAACGAATAAACTCTCGTCAATCTCATCTGTCCAGTGTTGGGTGTTGCGCCTTCGACCACCCCCATAACCCTAGGCAAGAATCCCTCCCTACCAAAGGAAGGAATGGGAGTTAATTCAAACTAGAAGTGACCATCGGATTGGGCAACATAGGTGCTATTAGGAGTCATGAATGAAACGCGTTGGTAAGGAAAAGTGAGGAGAGGATGTAGAGACAGTAACTAGAAAGCTCTCCATCAAGGAGTTCCACTATGTTTGGGAGCAAAGGTATGGGGTAGTAGCTGGAAAGGAAAGTGAGGTCAATTGTGGTTTTCTAGTGTGGTTTTCTGAGATGGGAGATGCTGTAGCATACACAATGAATGGAAATTAAGAAGGACATATTGATAGTGTAAGACTGAGGGCTAATAACTACACGAAGGAAGTCCTTGAAAAGGGACTTCCAAAAGTTAAGGAGCTCCAGAGCACAAGGTTTGTCTTAAATAGGGGCACAGAGATTCCATCTGTTATAATAGAAAGAAAAGGGTATAGATGGCTAGAAATATTTTGCATAGGTAGATGTGGCAGTGAAAGATTAGAGTCTCGGTCAGCATGGCTGTCTAATTTTCTTCAGCATCATTCAACTCTTCTGGAGCAGACACAAAGGAGACAGAGTTGGGGATAACCAAGATTGGAATTTGCCCAGAAAGGAAGTCAAGAATGTTTATGAGAAACTGATAGATACTTATTGTCATATGAAGGAAATTAACTTATTTGTAATTAAATAAAAGGTAACTAAGAGGGGTTTTTTTTCCACTGGAGAGGGATGTGAAATTTTATCAAATATGTTATATGAAGTATCAGAATGGTCATATTGTTTTTCTTCAAATTAATCTTTAAAGTTGCATAGCATATGGTTTTCTTCGCATTTTAAAAATTGAGAAACTAGTTAAAGAATTGACTGAATGTAATGTGCTGTTTTACTAAATTACTCAGCTTCAAGGCTGCAGAATGTACAATGTATGCTTCATCTTCCTTAACAATGTTTAGATTTCATATTACTAAATAAGAAGCACAAGGTCACATCTATGTGATAATAATTTGAAAATATTTAGTACCAAATAAGTCAAGGAAACTCTAACCTTGGAAAACTGGACACAGGAGTAAAATTGCTACCTCTGGTTCATGATCAAGGGCCTTCATGCTGTCCAAAAGGGAGAACCAAAATTTCTGGGAAGCAAGAACCAACGGTTTGGCAAGTCTTAGCAAACCAGACTAACTACGTTTTATTATCATGGTCTAGTTAATTTAAAACATGAGCTGGATGTTTCAATTCATATCAAATTAGCATTTGGAGTATGGGATAATATATGTAATGGATTTAGAATAGTACCTGGCGTATAGTAAATCACCAATAAATGCTATTATTATTGTTTTAATATTGTCAGCAGCGCTTGTCAAATATAAGAAGATTGAAAATAATGCTATGTAAAGTCTATTCATCATCGTGAAAGTATTTTTACTGTTTTATTGAAGAGAAAGCAATAATCATTCCTCTCTTAGGCTTGTTTCCTGTTGGCTTATGGAGCCTGTGAATAGAGCATTACTACAAACTCATGATGACAGCCTGGACAACATAAGTCTAACAAACGTCAGGAAATTCAGTTAACCTCACTTCCTGTTCTTCCTGTTATATCTTAGACAGATTTCTATCTTTTTAGGTGAGTACCAGAAGTTTTAAAACTCAGTCCAAGCATTACTCATATACTGTGGCCAAAAGTATAAATTGAATAACTCTTCAATAAGGCAATTTGGCCAAACTTTAAACTTTTGCAAATTGTTTGAACTAACAGTTTTCCTTCTTGGAAACATGTGTATTCAAACCTGTTTATCTGTAAAGATATTTATTGTGACAGTAACTAAATAATTGAAAGAATTGAAATGTCTACTGATAAAACCACATTTAAATAAATTACGGGAATAACATACATGCATCAATTAAAAATAATGTTGTATAATACTGTACAGTGATGCCTAAAGAGAATTCCTAATCTATTAAAAATTTTAACTGCTATTACCCAAAATTAATGTGACCCCCATTTTTGTAAAATATAAAAATAAGAGACAGTCATTGATAGAAAAATACTGGAAGGATATGTACAAAAATGCTAATAGTATTTAGGTCTGAATAATGGCGTTAGAAGTAATATCCATTTTTTCCTTTTTCTCTATCTGCATTTTCTAATTTTTTTATAAATGTCTTGCTGGCTTTACTTAGAAAAAATAAGGTATTTTTATTCCCCCAGCTAAGATGTAACAAAGTAATATATAAGCAAATCTACTTCTGACAACACAGTTACAACATTAAAACTATCTTACTAATGTCATGCATACAAATAAACATTCAAAACAAAGAGAAATAAAGAAAAATAGAATATATTAAAATTTATAAAAAATACACCATTTACGTTTGTTCAGATTCAGTCAAATATTTGAGACACTTTACTGAGGACAGGAATGAGAAGCATTTATACTAGTTACAAAGATAACAGACGGGCTTACAGCTCTGGTACCATTATCATCATCATCATCATCATCAATTAACATTCACTGAATCGCTTCTCTAGGGATCTAAACCTATTTCTCAAAAATAGGGCACATCTGGAAGTAAAATTCACTTCTTCAGGGTTCAAGAGGACTACTTAGGAAACTCCAGTTTCAGAACGTTACACAGTATCTAGTCTCCCGAAAGAGTTAATGTAGTTTCCAGAACAGTCCAGCATATTAAATAGTGTCAACAGAAAATGGCTAGATTATAAAACATAATTCCTGAACAACTGCACTGGGAATAGCATTGCTCGAATGATCTATTGCCATCAAAAAACTCCCTCTAGCGTGCCCTACGGCTGATGTAACTTGTATCCCAAGACACGACTACCCTCAAGGAGAACACCTGACTAGGAACAAAGCAAATTTAAGACATGTCAATTGAGCTCCAAGGTAAATAATGTGCCAGGAAAAAAAAGAAAACAAATGTAAGAGATATTTTAAATTTAAGAAAGGCTCTGAAATTATTCATTCAAAAAATAGTTTCACGCTGAAATTGTGCATAGATATATAAATGAGCTTTGTGGATTTTAAAGGTCTGTCTTCTCCCAAATAGCCATTTTTTACACAACAGGTTTTCAGTTTAAATTACCTGGAGATTTAATTAAATCACTCTGGTTGAATAAATAATGTGATTCATTGCCAAAGAATACTATCTAGGCTGTATTTTTGAAAAGAAAAAGAAAAGCTTCCAAATTTTCTATGGTAACTATACAATGGAACCTATTAGTGAAGACAGCAAGATCTGGAATCAAGGAGGAAATGGGAGGCAAGGAATGGAGGTATCATATGTAGATGATTAGACAGTATGAGGAGCTTGGCTGTATGGGGATCAGAACCATTTTTAGAGGAGCTTATTGGGTAAAGGAAGTATGTTTCCCGAAAGAGGGCATCTAGAATACTTTTTGACGCTGATAAAGAGCTGTGTTAAAGAAGGAAGAATTAACGAACAATCATATCCCCACTGCCCCTAAATGGAAGAGATGGGATTCGGATCATATTGGACAGGATTGGCAAAGGAGGCCCACATGGCTTCTCCAAGATAGAATTTGTCAGAAGAGAAGGGGATTTTGGCTTTTCATGATATGTTCACTTAGGTCCTATAGTTCAGGTTCTATTATTGGAGCCTCTTAAGAAAAAAAAGCACAGCAATATAGCCAGGGGTGGGGAAGCGTGTGTAAATTCAACCTGCTGTGTGAAAGGAAATGCCTTACCTCCCTGACCCATAGCACTTCACAGGGAATATTCTCAGTGTTTTACTGTTTTTTACAACTTCTTAACAAGAACAACTACCATTTATTTAAACCCTATTGTGTCCCAGGTACTATAACAGGTACTTTACATTTATTAATTTGAATCCTCACAGCAGTTTTATGTTATAAAAAAAGAGTAAAGGATGCAAGCCAAATGTAATTTTCCTTCTATATTCTTAGTCTCTTAGTACAAAATACCAAAAAGGAAAGAAGATCTTGGCATTTTAAATTACCTAAATCAAGTCATAAAATGCACAGATAATCATATACGGTAAACACTTGCAATGGGTACACTCATCACAATGCTTATTGACTGCCTACTAGTCTAGAGTGTGTCTGAGGTGCTGGGGATCGATTCAATGGTTAAAAAAATAAAATGTTCCACGACTGACACTTTAAGAATATTGCATCCACTTGGGGAAATGGTGCAAAAAACTTCGTTATTGATTGAGAAGAACTCTATTAGATACTGATATCAGAATAGATAAAGTTCCCTTGAAAGGTGATTTAAAATGATGAATTTTAAAGAATTTATCACAAACACGCATATAACGTTGCACAAATTTAAATCAAAGAATACCACGCACTCATCCCTTATAATTTAAGGTGGTAGAAAATTAAGCTAAAATCCAGACACTAGAACATGGACAAACCCGTGTTAAGCATTTACTGCTACCAAAGAAAGAATGTATTATTTACCATTTTGCTATTTTCCCTATAATTTTTTTCCACTTTGAGTAGACATAAAAACATTAAGGAATTGAGACAAAACCATGAAGGCGAGGCAAAAGAGTTAAGGAAGATTGTTTAAATTATCAAAAAGTAGATTATAAATGAATTCACTAGAAAAGAAATTCCAGTTTAAAAAACTACCCTTACTATCTCCCTAAACACATACAGTTTAAAATCTTAGAAGTCCTGAGTAATCTTAGGTTTCTATTAACAATACGAACTGCTAAATAGGGAAATGAAAGAGGATGAGGCCATTAGGATTCATTAGCCTGGAGATCACTGAGATTTTGAAGCCAGATAGCCTTGGTTGGAATTCTGGCTCTGTGACCTCCCTGATATGTGACCTTGAGCCAGTTTCCATACCTGTAGGAGGAATGCCTATCCTTACAGCATTATAAGGATTTTGTGGGTTACTTCAAATGAAGAGTTTAGAAAAGTGCCTGATCCATAGTAAGGACCCAGTTAGATTACGTTACTATTACCACTGTCTTGTTTAACTTTATTTCAAATTAGTGAGCTTTTTTGAATGCAATTAAAAAATTACCATTTTGAAAGGTAGACATTTTCCAGATTGCATAAATTGTGTTCTCAAATGCACGCACATTTGGGGTCATCACATTAATTCCATACGATATTCTAAGAAGTGTATGGATTCTGGTGAGTCACAATAAACCTTGCTCCCTATGAGCAATTTTCTAGGGGATTTATTACCATGTGTTAGGAAAAAATCCCCACATGGCATATTATTCCAGCTTCTGATTGAAAAACAATGACTGTACTTGAGCGTATATATGTAGCTTGTGGAAGTGATTATGAGTAGAGAGGTGACTTTTGGTTTCATGAAAAAGCACCCCATTATTTTGTTTCTATTTTTAAAAAGCACCAGGAAAGTCAGGGGCCATTAAGAGAAATGTATATGACATAAACTGTACCCTGTAAAAAATATATTATTCCCTGTTCAATATTTATTGAAACCATTCCATCAGTTCAAGGACTACACTGTGTATTTTCCCTTTCACTTTCTGCATTCTTCTTTTCCAAAGAAATCAGACACAAGTTACTGGGAAGCACATTTTTTATAGCTTGTTAAAGAAATTAGATGGAAAGGAAAATTTTTTTGTTTCCCTATTTCCATGTCTGTCCTTTAGAATAATTCCTCGTTAGAGACAAATATTCTACTCAAAACTCTCCTTGCAGGTGGCATATCAGGATGGCAAGAATGGGAAAATAGGAGCCTGAATAAGAATTTGCTTTCCACAGCTGATGGCCCGTTGAGTGAGCAGAATTGGCACAGCTTATTTCTTTGACCTCACTCTCTCCTCTGTTAAATTAGAAGGTCTGACCAGTTGATTTCTTGAGTATAATCTAGAATATTAAAAATTAAAATAATGTGTATTTTCAAAAACTCTAGAACAAAAATAGATTATGATATCAAAATTACTTAACTCGCTAATTCTCCGTCAATTTGTCTTGAGTTAAACCAAATGTTTCCTACCCAGATTTTGGAATAATTATCAATTTTCAACTAATATTGATTATCTGGGATTTTTGTGGCTTTTCAGAACAGCATCAGATTGTAATTAATAATGAATTATACAATGATAGAATAATTATATATTTGCTCCCTTTCATTGAGCAAACATAACTCGACACCTCTTAGATAAGGCAAAGGGATCTGTTGAGAACAACGATGTGTAAATTTGGAAATGAGAACTGCGTACATTACCTTTAGCACAGATACATATAACAACAGTCTTATGCATTAACTCCCAGCCCTTTAAATTTGTCTCTAACTTTACCATATGGCTTGTAAGTGCATGCAAGTCTTCAGGACATGATGTGGATTCCTTTAAAAAATAGGATCCTCTGTGATACAAATACTTAATCTTTGAGTAGTCATTTAGAATTGAGTATAAATGATTTTTTAAATTCTTGAATCTTCCAGAGTGGAAGGAAATGCACAGAATTAAACTTTGTCTAGTTCCCAATTTTGCTGTGAGCCAGTTTCGATAAGAAACCCAAAGGTGTACCATGTATTTATTTTTGCTGAAAACTCAAGAGAGAAACAATTGAATCAAGAAGTCAGATTGATCAAGTTGTACACCTTAAATATATATGATTTTTATTTGTCAATTATACTTTAATAAAGCTGAAAAAACAAGAAGAAAGAAATCACATTGAGCAAATCAGTTCTACCTGACTTCCCATAAAATGACAAAAAAGGTAAATTTTTCAAAAAAGAAAATATCAAGAAACAAGGAAAAGTATAAGAAGGTATGCAGAATTTCCAAAGAAAGAAAGTATATTGAGCCAAATATAGGATAAAATAATAGCTGGAAAGAAATCACAAACAAAGACAATTAGGGGAAAATGCTATTGCTGTGAGAGTGATATACAAGGAGCTCAGAGCTGAAACTGCACACATAAAAACTGCTCTGAGATAGCTATTAGGACTAATTAATATGGTAACTGCAACAGAAGCACCTGGACCCCAGTGGCCCTTATGCCGTCTTCCCCTTTACAGAGCATTGGTCAGGAAGAGATAAGTCTCTGAGAAAGTAGCGAGAGAGATTCTCTGAGCAAGTGAATGAGAGGCCCCAGCTGGCTACATCAAGGAGCTACCATACCCCAATTAGCCCTCAAACAGCACTTTGATGCCTCACCCGCAGTCACTCATGTCCTACTAGTGTAAACTGAATGACCTAATGGACGGGAGCTTTTCAGAGGAAAAGATGAGCTGACCATCAAAAATCCATAGTAGTTGGGCAAGTACTGTGCCAGGAACAAAACACATCAAACTCAACCGAAAGAAGAACTAACACTCATGGCAACCTAATTAATAATTATAACTAATAATGACAAGGATATTAGAGAAGATTGTATATGCATGAAGAAGAAACACCTGGAGATCTCAGAAATTTAATAAATATGATTGTCCAAACAATAGATGAGCTAAAAAGTAGAATGTACTCAATTGATAAGCTCATTGGTTAGTTGAAATATTCAGAAAAAGATTTTCCGAGTCAACTCTTGAAAAGGCCTAAGTATAGAATGTGTTAGAGCATGGGAAACATGAAGAAAATTCAAAAAATTAGAAACGGCTGGGGGAGGAGTATAAATAATTAGAGAGATGATACAAAACAATTTCGAAGAATTAAAGATAAGAAGTCTCCAGACTAATAGGCATCAATAAATGTCCAGAATGAAGAATGAAAAAGGACTAAAGTCCTTACTTAGTCCACATTGTACACCAAAGATAAAAATGGGAGAGGAAAAAGTGCTTAAAAATTTGTGTATTCAGGGCCAGCCTGGTGGTATAGTGGTTAAGTTTGGCATGCTCTGCTTCAGCAGCCCGGGGTTCACTGGTTTGAATCCCAGGTGCTGACCTACACACCTCTCATCAAGCCATTCTGTGGCAGCATCCCACATACAAAATAGACGAAGATGGTCACAGATGTTATCTCAGTGACAAGCCTCCTCAAGCAAAAAGAGAAGGATTGGCAACTGATGTTAGCTCAGCCAATCTTCCTCACCAAAAAAAAAAAGATTCTATGTGTTCTTCTGTGTGTATGTATGATATATATAGCACAGATCCATACATTGTGTATCAGGAGAATGTTTGAAAGGATACACAAGAACCTATTAATGATGGTACTCCTGGGAAATTAGCATAATTAGAAAAAGATGAAAAGAATGAAGAGGGTCTTCAAATTGCTTTATATGTATTGCTTGAATCTTTTATAATTAAAATGCCTACATGTATTACTTGGCTTAATTGGAAATATAATTTAAGAAAATGAATTAATACTATTTTTAATTGATTAATAATATTTTAAATGTTAACATAATAGAAAGTTCAAGTTAATAACATTTAAATTTAATAGTTTTTCCTTTATATTAAAACAAAATAATTTAATAATTCTAGAAATATAAGGAAAATAATATGAAATAGGCAATAAGTTAATATTTAAATTATGTCAAATATATAAACTCCCGTAGCTAAAAGGATTTTCAAAATTATAGGGAGTCTGAGATACGGGGTCTTCCTAAACAGTAAATGTTTATCATGATTTGCCAAAAGTTGGGATTCCAAAAACTCACTTTTACAAGTTGAGAATAGGAAATAAAACAACCGTAGTCTTTCGAAGATACGTTGGAGGTGGTGCCTGCACATGTTAAAGGAAATGACATAAAATAAAAGAAAGAATCCCACAAGATAACAATAAATAAGTAACCAGTATCAATTACTCTAACAGAAATAGTCTAACAACTAGGAGACCTGGACCGCTTAGAAGGAAGTATCGGAGGGCTGGGATAGCTTTTGGGAAAAGAAGACAAAAGATCACGTAGGCTTTTCATACATTATTCCAAGTGAATTATTCATTAGCTGGCAGTAGATTAACTTTCCTTTCCCTGAGAGGCAGGAGCATATTTTCCCTTAAAACTCAGGAATTAAAAGAAAAAAGGACAACCCAGACTCTAGCCTGTGTTAGTTATAGTACCTAGGCATAATTACTCAATATTTTTTGAATAAAGGAGTGAATAGTTTTAATAAACTCTTAGTATGCCAAGACTGGATTGTTATATGTTGATTTATACGGCATAAGCAAAAATGTTTAATAAAAGTCTACAGTATTTTGCTTTCAAGACCCCCTCTACCACCACAGACCAGCTATGGGATCCCGAATAAATAATTAGTTCTCTTATTTTATAGCACTAATAATTGTCTGGCTTCCTTTCCTCAGTTCAAATTTGATGTTCAAATGAGGTGCATGTTAGCATTTTGGGCAAAAGGTATATTAACCAATGATATGAATCATTCCAGAACAATACTGCAATTGCCATGTAATCCTCTCCTTTTAAATATTTCAAAAACAAAACAGAAATTTTTAGGTGACTTTGCTCCACCATCGATGAGAAATCAACGTAAGGAGTGTTGGATTCTCCGAATATCATCTCTGTGCTATGTAAAGCCATGTGAATGGTGAGACCTCCTTGCCTTCCACCCAAGGATTCGAGCGAGCTGACATAGGGCGCCTGCACATCCAGCACGTAGACTCAATCTTTAACCACTCAGGTTAGCCTATAAGAGTAAAAACAGAGGAAGAAAGAAATGGGAGAGGGGAATTTAATCCAGAGCAATGGGTCAGTGGGCCACAGAGAAACTGAGGGAGGGCTCGAGAACAGTTAAGAGGCCACCAGTCGAACCCAACAGAAGGTTTAAATCTGCGCTTCTGACTACTACTACTCTGTTTGCCCTCTGTACACACTAAACAAGGAAATTCATCAGTTTTATAGCAAAAAATTAGAAAATCTAGCAGCTAATGAAAAGAAAAGGAACACAGTTTGCTCACTAGGCAATTTGACGAGTTCTTTCATTCCAATGTAAACAGACAAACCCTAAGTCATTCTTTCACACTCGTAGAAAGTCTTCAAATTTCTTATGAAAAATAGACCTTTAGTTATAAAATAATTACATTTGAAAAATAAGATAGATGAACTTTGTACTCAAGTGGAGTTATTTTGTATGGAATTAAATTTGTTTTGCAGTGCTAATTAGTAATCCTAATGGGAGTGATAACATGTATTCACCAAATTTTAGTGAGTTTTATTGTACACAAAGATACTGACTTACAGAGGTGACTGACAAAGTAATGGGTATCTCTACCAGCCATATGTAAAAATTCATAGGAATATCATTCCATATATTGAAGACTCCTCTAGGCACTTTACATATGTTAACTTACTTATTCCTCACAATGACCCTATGAAGTAGTTACTATGATTAACCTCATTTCAAAAAAAAAATTGGCACACATAGAAACTAAAAGTTAAAACGTGTCCAAAAAGCATCCATGAAGATGCAGAGTTTGGATTCTAACTACAAACTGAGCTATTAACCACTACATGATATTTTGCCTCGTGCATCATAAAAACACGTGACCCATGTACAATTCACACTATAAGCTACCAAGGACAACGTCTACTTAGGCAGAAAGAGTTAAGACTCTGAGAAGGACAGGTGATCAGAGGGTGACTCTCTCTGAGCTAAGCAGACCAAGGATGGCTGTATCTGATGATTAGAAATGAGATTATTAGTGAGACGAAGGTAGAATGCGACCAGATCAGGCTGAGATTAGGATCTAAGCATTGACATATTGAACAGAAGATTTGGGCTGACAGTTTAAAAAGATGTATCCTAAATTCAAATAGTTGCAAAAGAATTAATTTCCAACATATTTTAATACTGAAAATTTTAAATGGTTAACTTACTCATTTAAAAATATCCAATGAAATTTAAGTACCATATAAAATTTATACTCACAAATAAGCTTTTCTGTAACAGCCAGGAATTTTGCATTGTTCTCTTTTCTCTTTAAATTCATTTTCGTTCTTACAGGAGACTGTTTTTATGTAATGTACTTATGCTTAAAAACCTTTTATTGATCACCCAATCATATTTTTTAAGCAATATTCTAAATATAAACTGAAATTTATTATCCTCATTTTATCTGACCATAAGTCTCCAAGTGTTTAAAATTTCTTCAGGATTAAGTTTTTATTACAATTATTATTAGAACCCAGCGGAAAAAAAATACACATATATATTTTCTTGCTGAGGAAGATTTGCCATGAGCTAACATCCACTGCCAATCTTATTCTTTTTGTATGTGAGCCACCGCCATAGCTTGACCACTGACAGATGAGTGGTGTAGGTCCATGCCCGGGAGCCGAACCCAGGCTGCCAAAGTGGAGTGTGCTGAACTTAACCAATAGGCTACCAGGGCTGGCCCTTATTTTTAAATTTTAAGTAATTAATAAACCTAAAGTTAAACTTCAATGGAAATATATCTCCTAATGAGATGGGTGGAGCTGGTTTATTTATTTTTTTGGATTGGGTCATATATCCATGGATAGTACTGCTAGAATGAGACAGGACTCATTATCAATTTTATTCCTACTTTCCATTTTTATAGGTGTAATCTCTGAAAACCTTGTTCATACAAATAAATTGATGGAAATTATGAGAGTTTGGTTACAGCAATGTCATTCAACTTTTTCAAATCTTTCTGAATTGTATAGTTAAAACTCTATAGTCATTCATCATAAAAACAATCATTGTTAATAATCTAGCAGGTTCTCCTTCAGAGCAAAGAAGTGGAAACTACCTTACTTGTAAAAGTATTTTTACCAAGTTATTCGAGCCATGCACTCCCTCCACACCAACAGCAGTATTTCAAATCTTCCCTTTATGGCTGCCTCAATGTTTTTATATCGTTGGGTCTCACGCATGGAAAGATTCATATGTGAGCAGAGATGAGCTTTCCTATTGTGAAAGGGGAGATAGGAACAACAAAAAAAGACTAGCTCTTTCATCTCAGGCGTGTTCTCAGAGAGGTCAATTTTAGGAAAAACCAACAACTTCTAAGAATCTGGAAATGAATTCTCTTAATACCACCCAAGACTAGTACCTCTTGGGAAGTCTTTGCGTACCCGCAGCATACACATTCTCCAGTTTAGAGACGAATGGTCTAACATGCACAGCAATATTTAGACATACATTGAGGTGTGCATTCATGAGAGTGTGTCTCTGTCTGTGGGGTTGAGAGCGCGGGTGGCAAGTTACTGCACCCATCAGCCTCAATTCACTCATCTGTAAAAAAGGAAATAGCTCTTTTACAGAGTTCTGATGAGAATGAAAGACAATGTGTGCCAAGAGCCTGGCTCGCTGCTTCATAGAAACCAGACAGTCAACAACCACTGCTTTTATCACTTTTCCTACGGCATTTTGCACTGGTGGTTCTCGCTAACTGAGTCCTCTTCCCACGGTTCATCTCAAACCTGGCTCCTTGTTATTACTCAGTTCTAAGCTTAACCATTTCCCTGAGGCCTTCCTGAACCCCCAGTCTAGAGTAGCCCCCAATTACTAGCTATCACGTTGCTCTGCTTTCTTTCCATCAGAGCTTTCTATCCCACCTGATGTTGCCTTGGGTTTTTTGTTTGTTTGCTTGCTTACTTTGACTGTTTGTTTTCACCCACTGGAATTTAAGCCCTGTGAGAGCAGGATGTTAGCTCTACCCCCAGTGCCTTGAGCAGCGTCTGCCACCAGTTATGTTTGCTGTAAATGATTGTTCAATGAATGAGTGAGTGAGTTTATGAGTTTTCTAGGGCTGCCAGAACAAAGTACCACAGACTGGAGGCTTAAACAACAGAAATTCACTTTCTCACCATTCTGGAGGCTGGGCGTCCAAGATCAAGGGATCAGTAGGTTTGGTTTCTTCTGAGGCCTCTCTCCCTGGATTGCAGATGGCCACCTTCTTGCTGGGTCCTCATGTCTTTATCCCTTGGTCTGTGTTTTTGTTGTCCTAATCTTCTCTTCTTATAAGGCCACTGGTCAGTACATCCCATTCATGTGACCTCATTTTACCCTAATTGTCTCATTGAAGGTCCTGTCTCCAAACACAGTCACATTCTGAGGTACTAGGGGTTGGGACTTCAACATGTGAATTTGGGGGGGATACATTTCAGCCCCAGTGAGTGAATAACAGTGAGTGAGTACTCTGAGTTTCAGATTCTGACCCAAAGCAGCCAAACCACTAGCCCTGACAACTCAATCCAGGAACCTCTGTGCACCAAGTGACAGTTAGTTAGGTGATATCTGGCAAAAAACTAATAAGTAAAGTATGGCCTCCAAAGTCCAGGTTAAAAGCAAAGTGTATTATATCCACCTAAAGTCCTGTACACAAGTGATAGTAACAGCTTTGTTCATAATAGCCAGAAACTGGACACAACCAAAATGTCCACCTGCTGGTGAATGGACTAACACATTGTGACCTATCCATATAGTAGAATACCACTGGTATATGAAACAACAGGGATGAACTTAGAAAGCAAGATGTTAAATGATAGAAGTCAGAAAGACTCTACACTATAAACATATGATGTTCGAGAATAAGCAAAATTTGAGGGACAAAAAGCAGATCAGTGGTTGCCGGGGCTTGGGGGTGGGGAAGAATGTTAACTTCAAAGGAGTAAAAGAGAACTTTCTAGGGTGATGAGAAAGTGCTATATCTTTATTGTGCTTGCGGTTACATAACTATATATATTTACTGAAGCCCATCAACTATGTGCTTAAGAGGGGTGAATTTTATTCTATGTAAATTGTACCTTACTGCAGCTGATTTCTCAAAAATCAGAGCATATCAAGAGTACTTGAAAATCCATGTTTTCATCCAATAGCCTACTGTAGGATTTTTGCAAATATCTTTTTCACGTGTATTTCAAAAAGAAAACAAATATGCACACACAAACTCACACATTTATAGTAAAACTAGGCAAATCAAAATATAGATTTCATTCGTAAAGTTCTAGAGAGTACTGCAGGAGAAGAGCATAGTGTCAGTGTGAACCTAGAATGCTCCCCGACAGCCACTGAGACAGTGCCTCACGTGTTTCCTCATCTGAATCCCCAAATCCCAAAGCCTTCCCTGAGCATTCAGTGAGGATGTGGGAAGGATCCTGCCACGCCATCATTACTCATCTACATTGACTGGAACAGACTGAAAGACTTTTATTCACTTTTCTACTCCATATCACTTAAAAATTTCCTATCGAAGTGCTTCCCCCAAACAATAAAACACACTAATGCTATAAACAAAGTAGCACTCAATAGAAATGAAAGCAATCTAAGGGGTTTAGAATACTTCTGTTCCAACTAGAAGAAGGGAGAATTTTTGGAGAAAAAAAAAGTTTTGCCTAGAAGAATTTATTCCACAGAGGACAGATGGAGAGGATATTTGTGTTTAATTTAAACATTCTGCGAAAGTTAACGCTTCCAGCAGCAAAGAAACACCCCCAGCTTCCTGGCAAGTAACAGGAACACTTTATCTTGAATCCTCAGCAGCATCTGAGACCTAGGGATTTTGAATTCATCTGGAGCTAGAATTCTGTCTTTGAAATGAGGCAAACCAGGAAAGGGCTCTGAAGAGACTTCCACGCATCCACTCCAAACACACACAACCCTAATCCCCCAAAGTTTCAGGTTCTAATTAATTAGAGATACCAGGTTTTCATAACCACTGACTGCTCTTTCCTCGGGGGCTGATTCAGTTTAATGATTCCTGACATTTCATCCAGCACACTTTGAGCTTTTTTACGGCAATAAAAAATAACAGCCTCTCTCCCTGACAGCGAAGAAGGTTTACTCAGTGCTGTCAAAGAGATGAACAGTTATGGCTCTTCTCTGTACTAACTCACAGCACAATAGGTGGAACATCAAGAATAATTATTCCAAATGGCCGTGGAAACGGATTCACAGGATGTACAGGTGAACGAATGTCCGTTTCAGATTTGACACTCTCTTGTGTCTCGTGCTGCTTCCAGCAGCAGAGGGGTCCTTGGAACTTCCTTCTCCTCCTCATTTGGGTGTGGAAGGCTGCCAGGAAGGTTCCTTTTCAAAAGCTGTGATCTAAAGAACCATCCCCACCCTGGGCTTTGAGAAATTTCCCCAGGAAGTGGCCCCTTGGAGGCAACTATCAGGAGAGTATCTCAGTGAATGGAAGGGGCACCTGGTGACAAAGTGATGTTTGGAGCCAGCATGGAGTTGTTGAGATCAGCAGCAAGAAATGTAGATAATGGCACAAGCAGCCACCCAAGGGAGTCCGAGAGAGAAAAAGGATTAATGACCTCTGAGACTTGTTCTTTTTCCACTCTTTTCCTGAAACACCAAACCATGGAGCCAGTTATCAATCAAGAGAGTGAAATACATCAGTGGATGGGTTTGGATTGCTACAATGACAGCCAGCTCCACTTTTGAACACTCTTTAAAAACAATTTTTACTGTGCCATGCTGGAGAAAGCCAACAAATAATAAACCTGTCGCAATACTCACCAAGCCCTCGTAAATACAAAGTCTGCTGCACAGCTGCGGAAGGAAGCCATTCCCAAAGCTTAATCCTCGCATCCAGCGTCAAAGCTTAATTATTACATCCAATATCAATTCTCATTTAGGGCTGTGATTTGGGGTGACTCATCTCTTGTACTCTCAACAAGGCAGGAGCATCCTGTTCCCGCTGGTCAGGAGTTTAGATGGAGGCACACCCATCAGAAGGAGGCCCAGTGGTTCTTTGAGCTCTAGTTATTTTCCCAAGTGTGCTAAGTTACACACTAATAAGTTCATCTTTTCATTGAACTCATTTTCAAAAAACTATGCTGGATTGTGCTTACCGGGCATTTTTTGGTGACAAAATTTCAAAGGCAATAGAAATCCATTGAATGAAAACCACAGGCCTCTGGGCTCTGCCCAGCACTCCCCCAGCCCTGCGGCACTCCAGGCCTGCCTGGGCTTCCTTGTTTGTCCTCTTGAAGCAGTTCTCTTTTTGCAATGTCCCCAGACTTTTTCCCTGTCTGTCCAATTCTTGCCTGCCTTCTCTGCTCCTCTCTAAAGTGATCAAACAAGCCCTTGACAAAAAAAAAAAAAAAAAAATCCTCACACAAACCCTGGCATGAGAGAAATGAGAGCTCTACTAGAAAGCAGAGTGCTGAGTGGACATTTTTCAACAATATCCTGTCACTTGTGGGCTTCAGCGGGAACAAACTTTGTGACCAGGTTCTTCAAAGGAGGACCAGGAAGCTGCCTGCCGGGGAGTTTGCAAAGTTCACTGTGAACAGGAACAACTTGCTTCAACCAAGCCAAGGACTGTCTCCAATCAAGGTAAAGTTTCTAGGTATTCAGAAAGTTCTCGTTTCCTGAGAGGAGCTAGGTCACGAATTCTGGTGTTGAAACTAATAAGTTATTATTCCTACTGAGTTGGAAGTGACAGCTAGAAGCATACACCCCTCAGAAAGGTGGTTTTCAGTAGGAAGAGGTGGCATGATCAATGAGTTTTCTTTTTCCATGTTAAGCTTTCCCATGCTTGGACTGTAAGGGGGTGCAGGGGTGCACAGAGTCTCCAGCTGGCTTCCTTATTGAGCCTACATTTGCAGTTATTTTTAGAAGACCCTCCCCTCTCCTGAGCCCCTCTGATTATAGTAGACAATTTATGCACAAAGGTGAAGATAGGTTAGTGCGATTGAGCAGCCATGCCCAAAATGGCTCTAGGGTTAGGAACTGATAAACCATTCCCAAGAAAGTCAAGAAACTGAACTCTTCATGGCTTCCCATCTAGTAACATAACAACAGGACAGCCAGACCCAGAGGGACTTCCCACTAGACCGACTGCTCACATAACAAGAAACTCAATGGTTGCTTGTCCTGAGACACGGTTGGACAATTTTCAGTGAATGGTTCAACGAATGAATACTCAATTCCAGCAAATAAATACTCAACAACAACAACAACAAAATGCATTTCTCTCATAAAAAAAGTAATGTTGCTTTGCCCAGATCTTCCATGGAAATTCTGGTTTATACACTCATTACTGGACTATTCTTCTCATTAGAAAATACATAAAATAGAACTATATGTTATACCAAAAGCATTCATTTCCCCAAATCACTACATCAAAAATAATTTAATCAACAAATATTTATTGACTGGTTTTGACCGTTGCTGTAGCCAAAAAGTATTTGGAGTCATATTCGAACTTTCTCGCATCTAATCAATCTAAAACTCGGTCAACTCTGCCTTCAAAATTTATCTTACATTTGACCAATTTTCACAGCCTCTACCAATTCAGCTTAGCCATCTTTCAACTATAGCTTTTTCAGTAGTCTCCCTGCTCCCGTGTTTCCCCCTTTAGTTCATTCTCCATATTGTAGCCGGAAGGATGCTGGTAAAACATAAGCCGTATCACGTCAGTTGTCAGCTCATGCACCAGAATGGGTCACCATGGTCTACATTAGGGGTCAGCAAATTTTTTCTGAAAAGGGCCAGGTGGTAAATAACAGACTTTGTGAACCATATGATTGCTGCTGCATCTACTCAAATTTGCCACTGGGGAGCCTGGCACACATTCCACTTCAGAGGCCCATGGGTCACCGATTTGGATCCCAGGTGCAGATCTGCACACTGCTTGTCAAGCCATGCTGTGGCAGCGCCCCACATATAAAGTAGAGGAAGATGGGCACAAATGTTAGCTCAGGGCCAGTCTTCCTCAGCAAAAAGAGGAGAATTGGAGGCAGATGTTAGCTCAGGGCTAATCTTCCTCAAAAAAAAAATTTTGCCATTGGGGCATGAAGCAGCCATAGATAATGAATAAATGAATGAATGTGGCTGTGTTCTAATAAAATCTTTATCTACATAAACAGCAGTGGGTAAGATTGTTGTATGGGCCAAATAGTTTGCTCACCCCTGGTATGTGAGACCACACGTGATCTGGCTTCTGGCTCCCTGTGCTAATATTCTCCCTCCTAATAACTCCACTTTAATCACAATGATCTCCTTACTGTTCCAGAGATGTGCCAAACACAATCCCACCTTGGGTCTTTCACACTTGCTATAGCTCCTTCTTAAAATGCTTGATTTAAATACGTATTGCTGAGCAACAAATGATATCAAAACTTAGTGGCTTAACACAACAAAGACATTCATTATCTTTCTTGATTCTGTGAGTGGAGTGGGCTCAGCAGAGCAGCTCTTCTTTAATACATGGTGCCAGCTAGGGATGCAGTCAGCTAGAGGCTCAATTAAGTGGGAATATCTAAGATGGCTCATTCACCTGTGAGCAGCTGGAGCTGGCTGGTATCTGGGCACTGTGCTGGAGCTAGTGCTCCTCCACAGGGTTTCACATGTGGCTTGAACTTCTTACAACATGGTGGCTTCATTACAAGAGGGAATGTTCCAAGAGTACAAAAGTAGAAGTTCCAGATCTCCTTAGTCTCGCTCATGGCACTTACCTAGTATCACTTCTTCTATAGACAAGTGATCAAGGCAAGTCATAGGGTAAACCCAGATTCAGGAGACGAAAAACAGACTCCATCTTTCACTGGGAGGAGTATCATTGAATTTGCAGCCATCTTCGTTCCACTAAAATGCTCTTCCCTGTCTATAGGACTTTTTAGATCTTTATTCAAATGTCACCTCCTCAGAGAGGCCAGTTCTGACCCTGCACCCAAATCACTTTGTATTTGCTTAACACTATTTTATTTTTTCTTATCTCAATTACACATTGTATATATTTATTTGTTCATTTGTTTCTCTTTCTCCACCACTAGAAGGATGTGTGTTCACTGCTTGTCTGTTCACTATCCTCTCACAAGTTCCAAAAACAATTCCTGACACAGCGAGGACATTCACTAACTATTTTCTGAATGAATGCAAGAGTGTAAGCTCTATACTGTGCACTGCGCCAGTCATGGAGGATAAAAAGACTCATCAGATAATGTTTCTGCTCTCAAAAACTCACAGCCTAAAACTGAGAGTCGACTAATCTGGAATTGATGATATGGCTCTCCACTTCTAAAAGTGTGGAGGAGAATCACAAAATTGTGTAATTTATGAGCAAAGTTTACAGTGCTCAGAAATGAAGAAGGAATGTTAAATATTTAAACGAGTGAGAACACATAGGTCTTCTTTGTTCTGCCAGTGGTAGTGGTTTCCAGGAACCTGTGGTAAGAAGGCTTCTGAAGCCATTTCAAAGTTCAACAGGGAAGGGTGTCAAGGCTACTATTTTTCCACCAAGGGAGTATTTTTCATTTATATTTAAGTACTTGGATTAAGAAATAAGAAGCAAACTAATGAAAAATGGCTTACAAATATCTTCCAAATACAAAGTATGATTGATTTTTTTAATTTACTTGCATATTTTACCATTTGCTCTGATATCTATACCCTGAAGGATGTCAGGGAGAGAATACCAAGTCTGAGGAAATATCTTAGACCATGCTAATATGTTAATTATTAACCTTAATACTTGAGATAATTCTATTTACTAAATAGGGAAGCTAACAGAGCAACACAGAACAGCAGCAATAATTAGCAAAATTCACTAAAACCTAGATATCCTATCATTCTTCTCTAGATTCAGGAAACTCTTGACATTTAGAGTAACAGACACATGTTCACTTATATATGTATGTGTTTTAAGAAAGTTAGAATAACATGATATATATGTATATAATAAAAAAGTGATGTCTGCATTCAGGATTCAATTTTGTTCCAGTGTCTAAGTTAGAACTTAAGCCACTCTCCTTCAGAGAGAAATTATCCAAATAACTAGTACAACCCAGGCAAAGCCGCTGCTGTCTTTCAAATAGGTCAGAAGAATCTTGAGGGCCTAGTCTGGTATGTTCCAAGAAAAAAGAAAGATTATGGGGTAGCAAGTAATGTTAGAACAGTGAGTGTTAGAGTAAAGGTCAACTCTATAGTAAAGAGACTCAAAAATAAAATGACTAAAATAAGATAGAGGTTTATTTCTCTCTCACGTAATAGTCCAAAACGTGGCAGGCAGTCCAAGGCCATTAGGTGTCCTTTCTCTATGACATTATCCAGGTACCTAGGTTTCTTCTATTTTGTTGCTTACCTCACTATTCTTGAGTGTACTGCCCTCACCTGCCCGCTCAAACTTGGATCACCATCACACTTCCACATTCTTGCCTCTGGAAGGGGAGAAAAGATGTGTGCAAATACTCCATCTGAAATTTGCACATATCACTTCCACTTACGTGCCTGTTTCCAATGTTTACGCATATACTCAAAGCGTAGTCTCTAGTTAGGTGGCCGTGAGGCCTGCAGCAACTCAGAGGATGGTAGTGCTAACAGGAAGAATGGGAGAACGATGACTGCAGAACAAGTAGCAATCCTTGACATAGTTGACTAGCTCTCCCAACCTCAAAATTAACAGATTAGATTTACTTAATCTGGATAAGATAGAGTTCTTAGGACTTGAAGAATGTACCAATGGTTCAATTGTTTCAGAACAGAAAAATAAATAGAAAAGTTATACTGAAAAGTTATTTCTTCTCAAAATACAGAAGACACACAAGTCACACATACAAAATTAGTACAAGAGGGAACATGATCATTACTTTCTCTTGTATCTTGTGATAGCAAAAGAGATAATCAGGACAAAAGCAATTATGTGTTTTTAGATCTGCAATACGAAGGGGTGAGCAAAGAAAAGCCAAGAGGAGAATATGGATGACCAAATTCTCTCATCAGAGAATGATCTTATCTTGAACTCTCGATGAGGAACTACATAGTCTATCTAAACTGAGTGATTATATATAATAGCCAATCTTAATGTTCTTGAATTGGGCACCAAAAATAAAAGCTAAAACATTTTCCATTTAAGAAGATATCCACAGATGATTGTGGAGTAACACCACTACTACCCATAAAATTTCACCTTTATGAAAGAATCTAAGGATATGTTATACAAATCTAACAGAATTTTCAAGTGGAAAATAAAAATGAAAGAACCAAAGAGAATGACAATTTTGGAGTGAGGCAAATAAAAAATAAATCATGGAAGCTGTAAAGTCAGTCTCTCAGATACACCTTTGTATGTGTTGAATAGTATACATTTTCGTTTTGCTTTTTCAACGATACCTATAACTCCACACAAAACAAAAATCATTTGTGCATAAGCCCAAAGTACTATTTATTAACTGTCATTAGATTTGTTCTAGAAAAAATTATTTTTAAAAAGTAATCAAGACACCATGTAATAGTCTATTCCCCTTAACCCTGGAAATTATTGAGAAGACAAAAGGAGGGAAAATGTTGTAAAAAAGGACAAGAACTATACGGATTTATATAAATTGTTGCCAATAAATTCATATTACCATCATTCATTAAATAATTGGGGTCCAGTTCTTTTAGGAATATATTTTTTTCTGCAGTCATATATCAATAGTCTACATAAGAAGGGATTAGCTATGAAAAATTATCCTATCATTAAAATTGATTAGAAAAAAAGACATTTAAAATTAAACCACATTGTCTAAGGTTTTTCTTTGTTTCTATTATGATTTTTATTTGGAGATATTGTGAATTAGTAAATGAATATGTATTGCTTCTTTTATAGTAAACTGAGAAGAGCTTTCACTGACCACACATAGAAAATGACCAAAAGTGAGATTAGGTTAAACTCAGGAGATTAGACAAAGCTGGAGTACCCAAACTCGGAACAGAGATCAGCACAGTTTTTCTGTAGAAGGTCAGAGACTAAATATTTTAAGCTACTTGGGTCACATACATCCTCTGTTCTATATTCTTCTCCATTTTTTTCTTTTTATGACTCTTTAAAAATGTAAAAACCATTCTTAGCTTGTGGGCACAAAAACAGGCCAAGGGTCTGATTGTTTGTTGCTCCCCACTCTAAATGATTAACTGTGTAAACAGAATAATGCTCAATTTAAATCTCCCCTATGAAGATGTAATTGCCTATAAACATACTTGTATATTGTCTTCTCATAGAATCCTTATGGTCATTGCTCAAAATTCATTTATTATACTTTTTAACAAAACTCCCTTTCCCCACCTTTAACTCAGCAGCTAATAATCAGGCAGGAGATAGCCTTTGGTTTTACTATGAATGTTTTATGCTTTATCAAATGTACCAAAGTTCATACGTATTTGTAATTGTGTTTATATTGAACGAAAAATCAACCTATTATATGATTGATATATATACAAGGCAAGGCCTTACACAAAGCACGTTACCTGCATTATGCCAATTATTTCTTGTTACCATACTATAAGGTAGCTACATGCTAGCCTCATGAGAAAACTGGGCCCAGACCAGCTAAGTAACTTTCCCAAAGTCACAGAGCTATTAAGTGAAGCCAAAATTTGAAACTTTCTCCTAAATGTAAGACTAATTCCCACTACCTCTTCTTTGAAAATCCCAGCCCCCCGTACCTCCCCGGGAATCTTATACTTTATAGACCAGGAGTTAGGGCCTCACCTGTTTTCGTATGGCCCAGAGCTAAGAATGATTTGTACATTTTTAAATGATTGGAAAAAATTCAAACAAAGAATAATATTTCATAACATATGAAAATTTGTAAAATTCAAATTGGTGTGTATAAATAAAGTTTTATTGGAAAATGGCCGTGTTCATTCGCGTATGTGTTGTCTACGGTTGCTTTAGTGCTGCAACGGCAGACTTGATTGATAGCTGTGGCAGAGACTGTGCAGCCTGCAAAGCCTAAGATATTGACAGAAGAAGTTTGCTGACTCCTGGTATAGACCAAAGATTATTCTTCCTCTCTCTTTTACATCCACCTGTTCTTCTCACTAGATATTTACCCATTGCTTTTAATCATAGTTAGGTCATTTCCATTTAAAACATCACATGAAAAGACCCTCATGCTACCTTTTGTTCCATTCCAACCACCAGCCTTACTCTCTTTTCACAGCCGAATTAGTCTGGAGAGTTTTCAATATTAATCTCTACTTCCTTCCCACTCTCTCATCAACCCACACTTTAACAAATAAGCTTTCAATAATGTCACCACAGAATATAGATATATTAGTTCCCATCCCACTTCTTCTTTCAGAAAGATTCTGCAGTATTGACTTTGCTTTCATTCTGAAGCAAATTCTTTTCTTGGCTTCTGTGTGCAAAAATGTGCCGGCTTCTCCTCCAACTTTATCTGGCCACTGTCTGTGTGTCCCCTGTCTGTGTGTCCCCTGTTCAGACCCATTCTCCTCTTACCAGAATTTAAGGAATGTATCTTCTCAGGCCCTCGGGGCTTCTTCTCTTTTTCCAGTCTCTGTACCCCCTAGATAATCTCTTATACAGTCAGTTTCAATTCCTACCTAAAAGCAAGTATATCACAAATTTCTATCTCCAGTTTAGACATCACTTTTTACTCCAGACTCATAAATCCAATTTTATATCACCTCTTAGGTATCTCAAATGAACTTTAACACGTTCAGAATCAAATCATGATCTTTCTACATGCATCTGTTCCTCCTCCCCCCACTCTCCAATTTCAGACGATGGTACAGTGCCTTAAGATCAGAAACCCTAGTACTTGAGGCCATTTGACGCCACCTCTTCCTAATGTCCCATATCCAGTCCACCAGCAGACCCTAAATTCTTCTAGAATCCATCTAATCTCTCCATTTCCACCAGTCCAAACCAACTAACCTTTCACCTAATCTTCCTCAATGGTCTCCTAGCTGCTCTCGCAGGTCCCACTCTAGCTCCCTCCAGTACGTTCTTTACACTGGAGGCAAAGAGGTCTTTGATTTGGTAGCAGGACAAAAGTTTCCAGAAAGGGAAGAAATGAAAATAGGATACTGATAAAGTAAAATCCAAGTTGTCATCTGCCATGAGCAATGAGGAAAATAAATGTTCAATCTAGCAAACTACATGTAGACAAAATATTACTATAGGTCAATGGAAAGAAAAAGTCATTTTTGGATATTCAAAACTCATGATGTTTATCTTCCAAACATTTTTGGTGGAAAAAAAATTTTGCTTAATGGTTTATTCTAAGAATATAGAAAAAGTATCAAGGAG
Source organism: Equus quagga (assembly GCF_021613505.1). Lineage (NCBI taxonomy): Eukaryota > Metazoa > Chordata > Mammalia > Perissodactyla > Equidae > Equus > Equus quagga. The sequence goes on along the minus strand of NC_060288.1, from coordinate 20,171,057 downwards.
AAAAGGGTACATAGGCTACCAGAAACAGTGGAACTGACTTGGGGGCACGTGCCATCCAGGCTGTCCACATACAGACAGAATCAGGCAGAGGATTCCTAGAAGGGTAACTTCAAAAAGACTATGGGTTTGTTTTAATCAATTGTATGATGAAGCAAGATGACATTAATGATAATGTGAAGGCATGTTATTATCTTGCAAAAGAGGAAGAAAAAAATGTAACGAAAAACTCCAGGGAAAGTAACAATAAAACAGTACTGAAAAGACGTAATACTCGTGAAACCAAATAAAATATGATATGATTTTTAGAAAGTACTTAAGTTTAAAAAAAAAAGAATCTATTTCAACTCGGGATTTGGAACATTCATCTTTGACTTGCCTAGCTTTTCTTTCTCCATTTATCTGCATGCAGTACCTGGTATATGTGAATAATGTTTGAAAATGCATGTTATTTTTACATTTACTGGTTTTCAGTTTTTAGATCAATCTATACACAAAGCAGAGAAGGCAACATAATGCCATTTTTAGAAGCTTGTATGATTTTAAAACAGTTGTTGACAATTAGCACATCTTTTAAGAGGTGGAGGGTGGAGGAATGACAGTGGAGGATGCCTGATCCTGAATTTACAGAGTGGGTAGTCAAGGTACACTTGACAACAGCTGGAAAAAGAAATTTAAATTTATTAATATTATAAATACATCAACTGGAAGGAATTGATTGAAATTCTATCAAATATTTGTCGCAGAAGGAAGACATGAGGAAATTAGGTGGAGCCAGAGTAAGTGAGGGAAGCCCGTCATCAGTTGTAAGAGTGACTGCCTATTAGATAGAGCTTGTATTTGCTATAATAACAAATTAAGGTGGAAAGATATTATCTGGGATATAAATGTGACTACCAGGAGAAAAGAAAATAACCGAGCTCTAGGGAGTAGAGCAGGGGTGAAGTGGAGGAATGTTACTCTTGGTTTTGTACTCTGAGCTCCCTGAATTATTTATTTGCTAAGTGAGTATATTACTTGTGTAACAAAAGAAAAATAATAATTCAAAAAAGCAAATTGGAGTCTGAGGCCATCCTAACACCAAAATTTAGAAAGAACAAAACTGAAAGTCCTGAGAAGTAAGAACAGAAGCCTCGAGAAAGTAGAGAAACTAAAAGCGATTTAGAGAGATATTTATATTCCTGAATGTAAAACATCTTGATCTTCCTGCCAAAAGAGTATGATCCTTAATATATCTCTCATAAAAGAAATAAGAAAAGCTGTTAAACTCAAAAGTCTCTCGCACACACTGGAGTTAGAAATATACAGACTCACAAAGACGTGTGTTATTTCACATCAAGCAACAACAACAAAAACAACAAAACAGTAAAAATGTCTTCAGCAGACTTCTAACTGGAATAATGTGAGGTGAGAAAACTTAGTATTATATATTCTTTACTAATGTGATCCCCGTATACTACACAGAGTTCAGTATGATGGGCCTCCCTCTGTAAAACACAGCTGGCAGCTCATTGTGTCGAGCCTATCTGTAATACTTAGCAGTGGTGAGGTACTCCGCAGACTCCAGCGGGCGCCTACATTCTTCCCACAAGCTTTTAAGAACCCATTCTTTTCAGTTTTACGTTCTCATGAATATCTTATACCTTTTACAGCAGAGGAGGGATAAAAGCATAATAATTATATTTAATTATTCGAATAGCTTTTTAAATCACAAGTATCTACTATGGAATTTGAGGGATATTTAATGCAAAGCTGAACACGCACTGCGCAGTCCTCTTCTTTTTGCAGTTAGCTTATTTCAACATGCCCAGTAGTGATGAATCCATCTGAGTATATACACAAGCATAGAACCTAATATTCAAAAGGCGACTCAAGGAGCAGAGTCTAAATCACAGCAGGTACATAAATTGCTTCCCTCTTGTCCCTGAGAGATTGTTTACCCACCTCCAGTGACTGCGAGATCACTCTAAAACACAGCCCTGTTTACTACTGTGAAAAAAACAGAAAATAACGAGTATTGGTGAGGATGTCTTGTGCACTGTTGGTGGGAATGTAAAATGGCACAGCCCCTTTGATGGTTCTTCAGAAAATTAAAAATAGAATTACCATATGATCCGGAAATTCCACTTCTGGGTATATACTCCAAAGAATTGAACGCAAGGTCTTGAAGAGATATTTGTACACTCACGTTCACAGCAGAATTATTTACAACAACTAAAACATGGGAGCAACTCAAGAGTCCATTGATAAATGAATGGATATGCAAAATGTGGTATTTACGTGCAATGGAATATTATTCAGTCTTAAAAAGGAAGGAAATTCTGACATATGCTACAAGATGGAGGAAGCTTGAAGATATTATGCTAAGTGAAATAAGGCAGTCACAAAAAGACAAATACTATATGATTCCACTTATATGAGATACTTAGAGTAGCGAAAATCATAGCAACAGAAAGTAGAAATGTGGTTGCCAGAGGCTGGAGGGAGGGGAGAACGGGGAGTTAGTGTTTAATGGGTATAGAGTTTCAGCTTTAAAACATGAAAAGAGCTGTGGAGATGGATGGTGGGGATGGTTGCACAACATTATGAATGTATTTAATTCCATTGAACTTAAAAATGGTTAAGATGGTAAATTTTATGTAAAGCAGCCTGATTTATTGTTGATAAGAACTAGTTATTAGAACATTCTATCTTATATTGAGTTGAAACTTGCTTCACTTTTAATGCTATTGGCCCTGATGAGATCTGACCTTTAAGGCAATATAGACTAAGTCTTTTCCTGCACACTACACCCTTCAAACATTCAAATTTAGCCAAATGTCCTTGAAGGCTCCTTTCAATGCAGTTAAATAAACTGATTTTATAATTTTGGTTCAGGGCATAGTTCTGAAATGAGACAGACAAGAGTTCAAGTTCTATATCTGCCATTTACTAGGCAGAAGGTTTGGACCAAGTTATTTAACCTCTTTAAGCCTATAGTGTAGACAAATAATAGTAATAAATAATGTCAAAGTTGGTTCTGAGATAACACATATAAGGCACTGATAAATAGCTGATGTGTCTGAGTCATTTATCATTTTGTAAGATTAACATTTCATAGGGTGTTATGAGGATCAACTAATACAACCGCAGAAATATGTTTTGCCAATTCTAAAGCGTTATTTAATAGTAATTGTTATTTTTAATTTTGTTTGGTCTTTCAGTTATAATGATCAACATAAGTAACACAAAATCAAGCCTATTTCACTCTTGAATTAAACATAATAAACCAAACTACTAGATATGCTACATTTTCTATTTTTACAGATGTGTGTGAGTGACTTCTAACCAGGTGTTAGTTCTAAAATAAACTTTGGAAGGAATTTTCTCCCTAAATCTATTAATTCTATAAATAAACTATAAAGTAACTGAGCCAAGCAGAATTGAGCATTTAAGATAGATTTTTTTATGGAGCAACAAACAATTCTCAACTGTTCAATAGGACAACTGTAGAACAAAAATCAATGTGATGATTTTGAGTGTCTACTCAAGAACTTTATAACAGTATGCATGCTGTTTTGTGTCTTTTGCCTTGAAGCTGAATGGGTTTGCCACAGCCCATTGATACTGGAATAACCCAGAGGCCCCTAAATCATGTCATTATGTAATTCTCACACCACAACTGTGGGTTATCTCAAAGAAAAAGCAGGCAAGTAGAATTTTACCACAGCACTTTTGATCAAAATACAGTTCTTTTAAAAACATTAGTATTAATAAACTAATATGCGCCAAGAAATATAGTATCCTATGAATAACCTGGGAAATTCACATGGAACTACAAAATGTTTAGTAGGAGAAAGAAAAGAAATGAATAAATGAAAGGGAAAGACAGTGCTTTATGGAATGAATTTACACACAAAATGAAATCCTTTGTAATGTCTAGTCATTAAAGTGTAAACCATTTTTAAATAAGAATTATACTTTTGTAGTTTTACATTTAACTGAAGACTTTATTGATACTTTGTGAGAGTATCAATATTCACTCTTTCAAATTTAAATATTTCCAAATATGCAATAAAGCAATACCAAAAAAAACCTACCAAACACAAAAACACATACTTATGGAGTTCATTCCAAAAGTTTATGACTTATCAAAGAAATCAGAAGCATTTACTTTAGTGACTAACTTAGAACCGCCTGGAATCATTTAGTGTGTTTTAACTCATTAATATGGACAAAGGCCGATGTTTGGATCACTGGCAATCATTATGCCATAATTTGAATGTTCAGGAACCTAATATCATATAAACTTAGGTACAATTAGGAGAATATTAGAAAACAAAACCATAATTTGGGCATTATTGTTTATATTAGTTGTATCTTTTTTAATTGTATTATTTGTCTAGAAGAAATAATTGAGGACAAAGGGTCTAAAAAATAGACCCACCTAGAAATGGCTTCTGTCTATTAAATTAAGATATTTTGCTTTGGAAATCCTCACTATATCAGAATAAAGTAACATTTTGAAGACACATAGTGTAAAATAGAATTTCATCCTAAATTAAGCAAATATGTCACGTGACTACACTTATGAACTATGTTTATTATTACGTATAAGAATTGATTCTTTTTGGCAGGCAGAAAAGTAAGCAAATAACTGGAAAATGATACTAGAAAGCATGCAAATTTTTTAAAAAGAGGAGGAAATTAAAAGTGATTTAAAAATATTTATTGAGCACTTACTATATTCCATGCATTGTATCAAATTTTTTATTTGCCTTATCTCCTTTAATCTCCCCAAAACTATTTAAAATAGTTATTTTTATTAACTCCTTGTTATAGATGATAAAATAGAGCATTAAAAATATAAAGTAATTTTTCCAAATTCAAATAGTGAGTAATAGCTGGGTCAGGATTCAAATCCAGATCTCTCTGAAGCAAAATGCAGACCCACAACTGGTATTATATATACCAATGATTTTCAAAAATGAGTTGTAACATCTAAATCAAACACAGAAAAAGCAAAAATAAATAAGTGGAACTACATCAAATGCTTCTGCACAGCAAAGGAAACCATCAACAAAATGAAAAGGCAACCTATGGAAGGGAAGAAAATATTTGCAAACCACCTATCCAATAAAGGTTTAATATCCAAAATATACAAGGAACTCATACAACTCAATTGCAAAAAACCAAATAATCCAACTAAACAATGGACAAAGGACCTAAATAGACATTTTTCCAAAGAAGATATAAAACTGGACAATAGGTACGTGAAAAAGTGCTCAGCATCACTAATCATCAGAGAAATGCAAATCAAAACCACAAAGAGATATCACCCCCACCTGTTAGAATGTCTGTTACCAAAATCACAAGAGATAGCAAATGTTGGTGAGGATGGAGAAAAGGGAACCTTGTGCAGTGTTGGTGGAAATGTAAATCGGTGCAGCCATGATGGAAAACAGTACAGAAGTTCCTCAAGAAATTAATAATAGAACTACCATATGATCCAGCAATCTCACTTCTTCGTATATATCCAAAGGAAAGGAAATCATTATCTCAAAGAGATATCTGTTCTTCCATGTTCATAGCAGGATTATTCACAATAGCCAAGGTATAAAAACAACCTGAGTGTTCATCAACAGGTGAATGGGTAAAGAAAATGTCATAGGTAGATATATAGATATACCTGTACACAAAGGCCTATTATTCAGCCTTAAAAAGAAGGAAATCCTGTCATTTGTGACAAGATGGAGGAATCTAGAGGGCGTTATGCTAAGTGAAATAAGTCAGACAGAGAAAGACAAATGCTGTGTGGTATTGCTTATATATGGAATTTAAAAAACTAAAGTCAAACTCATAGAAATAGAGTGTAGAAAAGTGGTTGCTAGGAGCTGCAGGGTTGGACAAATAGGGAGAGAGTGGGTAAAAAGAGTACAAACTTTCACTTATGAGATGAATAAGGTCTGAGGATCTAATGAATAACATGGTGACAATAGTTGATAACACTGTACTACACAACTGAAATACGTTAAGAGAGTAAAATTTAAAGGACCTAACCCCCCCCCAAAAGAAAGTAAATATGTGAGGTGATGGATGTGTTAATTAGCCAGATAGTGGAAATTGTTTTACAATGTATATATACATGGAATCATCATTTTGTACACTTTAAATGTTTTACAACTTTATTAGTCAATTATACCTCAGTAAAGCTGGGGAAATAATGAGTTGTAAATCAATTTAGTTACTAATGATCAGTATTTGTTAAAAAAAAAAAAAAAGCCCATGAAATAGAGGAGAATCAAATAGAAACTATCAGAATGTGTTGGAGAAGGGTAGATACTATTTCATAAAAGTTTTATTTCAGAAGACAGATGATAGGATGGATAGATAGATAGATAGATAGATGATAGATAGATAGATAGATAGACAGATAGACAGACAGATAGCTAGATGCTGACTGACAGACTGAAGGCCATGTAAAGGTGTTTCCAAATTTAGAAACACTATATGATGAAAATAAGACGGTAGACAAATGAGAGGTGGGAGAGGTACCACCAACAGGCACTAACTCAATTGATTGTTATGAGAATCAAATGAATACTGGACAGTGAGTGTTCAATAAACTATGATTATTCTTGTCAGTAAAAACATAAGGATTTTTAGTATTTCTACCTCTACCACTCAAAAAAAAGCAAGAACAGCCAGCATCTTAGAGCTTTGTGGGATCTTTCTGTTTTATCTAATCTAATCATTTCTAAGATTTAAACCCCACTGTATGAAACAGGTAAGACGGACTGGACAAAGGGAGGCAGGGATCTGGTCCCTGAGCTCTGCCTGCCATTTTGGATCACTCAGGCGTCAGCCCCAAGTCCACTTAGTGAGCTCTCCTCTGACTACCCAATCCAAGCCTGTGCTTAACACTTCTTATGCCTACTTGATAATCTCTCTCACTCTCTTCTTCCGTTTGTTTTTTAATTTAATTTTTACTGTTTTCCCACTACCAGCAAGAACAAATATTAGGTTTATTAAAGCAGAACCTAATGTCTTGTTCACCAGCTAAAACAGTGCTTGAAACACAATAGACTTTCAATAAATATGTGTTGACTACTTATAGATAAGATCAAGAAGTCAGTGGAATTTACTTTAGTGCCCATCCAATCTTCCTTTAGATCCTCTTGTCCTTGTTCTGAATCATTCTAAGCCTTACTAAGAGCTAACCAATGTTATTTTAAGGTGTCTGCTCATGGGCGCATTAGACGTTTAGGAGGAGGTTACCCCGATAGGCCCTGCAGCCCCGTGCTCAGGAAGGGCTGACTGGGGACAGCCAGGCAGAATCATCATTGCCTACAGTGTATCACTGACTAGTAAGTTCTAAGTCTCTCACTTTCCCTTCCCACCTTTCCCAGTATTTTCCCAGTTGTGTTGACAGTGAATCTGAGGCTTGTGTCAGACCCAGGAGAAGTGGGAGCACAAAAAAGAAAAAAAATCTGATGAAAATATGACTCATTGTACTGCATGAGCAAGTATAAATTTACGTATAAGTAAATATTGCTTTATTTGCATATTAAATTCCTTAAGTATAAGGCATGTTTTCTTATATCAGCAAGGATGTCTGTTAACCAGGAGGTTCGGGAATCCCAATGCAGCTCGTGGACCTTATTGAGATTCAGAAATAATGCTTCCCTAAATTTTCCAGTAAAAATAACATTAGGTTTTTTTAAAAACACCATTTCGTAATCCTGTTTTTTTCTTTTAAAGAAATTGGTGAGCTAGAATTGAACTCTTTACCCTTGGGAAGTATATTTGAGGAAAGAGAATAGTCAATTTCTTCGCTTAGAAATAGTCTTATTCTCCTCTCTCACCTTTAGAATCTGGGTTTTAAAAGGTGGCCTAACCAGTGAATGGCATATGCAGTTGAACGGAGTATGCAAGGGTGGGGTGCCTGGGAAGAGGAAAGTCTAGAAAGGGGCAGGACAAAGAGGACAAAAGATCATTCAGAAAAATCACCATTAACCCTCAGGAGTCAGGCTGCAGGTGATCAGAGCGCCAATTGTGAAACAGCTCCTGCTCCTCAGCGCAGAGCAGTAAATCCTCCTCTAAAGAAAAATGTCACAAACATTTTACACAGACAAGAAGGCCCTAATTTTTTAGATCTGTGTTCTTTTTTTATTCCTTTCCTCTCTTATCTCCTTCATTTTGATATTTACTAGACTGATCCCCCCTCCCTTTCATTCTGAATGGAAATAGTCACTTAAAGATCCACAACTCAGGGTCCCCCATCCCTGGGCCCATGTGCCATTTTATTCTTAGCTGAAATATTGGCCGTTGTTTAGACATGACCCTACTATTTGATGTATGTAGTTACTTCTATGTCAAGATTATAATAATGGGTGAAATTCTAGGGTAAGCAAATAATTTCCCAGACAGCATACTTCATTCCTCCAAGAAGCGTAAACCCTTCCAAACAAATGGGATCTCATTAACTAACTTAACTGAGAACACATATGCATAAGGGCATTAGGCATTTCAGATGGCAAGCTGCCAATTCTGGATTCCAGAAGAATCTAAGAAATGACACATTTGCCTCTGCCAAATGTAAACCACGTACACTATAAAACAAAATGAAAGCACAGAACACAACAGCTATGACTGTTTAGATAGTATGATGGTTAATTTTTTATGTCAACTTAACCGGGCCATAGGGTACTCAGATATTTGGTCAAACATTATTCTGGGTGTTTCTGTGAAGTTGGTTTTGTACAAGATTAACACTTGAATTGGCAGACTGAGTAAAGCAGATTGCTCTCCATAAAGCGGTGGGCCTCATCCAATCAGTTGAAGGTCTGAATAGAACAGAAGGCTGACCCCCTCCCTGAGCAAGAGAGAATTCTCCTGCCTGATGGCCTTCAAACTGGGACATTGCTTTTTTTTTTTCCTGACTCTGGTCTCTAACTAAATCAGGTCTTCCTGGGTCTCCAGCCTTCCACCCTTCACACTGCAGCTACACCATCGGCCCCCCTGACTCCAGATTGCTGACTCACCCTGCAGACTGTGGGACTTGTCAGCCTCCATAATCATGTGAGCCAAGTCCTCATAATACATCTCTTGCTTTATTATTACTCTTGATGTTTATATACACATTCTATTGGTTCTATTTCTCTGGAGAACCCTGATTAATATAGATAAAGTTGTATTACAAAACACAAATCTTCAAATTCTGTTTAGATTTTCAAAAGCTAGCCTAAGTTTTACACTGGTAGTCAGCTTTGGTAAGGTTTCTGGATCCTCTTCTTTATTTAATCTCCCTTCCAATTTCTAACAGGTAACAGTTTCAAATTAAGATGTTCCCTTTTTTTAAGGAAATGTGACTTTTCTTCCTTATAGTCAATAGAGAAATTAACAATATCATTCCCTGCCTCATAGAATTTTAGTTGGAACAGACTTGAAAGAGAAGCTAATCTACAGCCTCGGTGTTTGTAAGAGGAAAGGGGCGCCAAGAAGAGGAATATGCCTCCCGAGGCGCCACAGCTCACGAGAGCCAGTGCTCAGACTCAAAAGCAGTCTTTTAACTCAACTCAGAGTTGGGCTACCCCTTTACACAGCTTGATGCTTGATACGTCCGAATAAATGATACAAACCCATCTGCACTCTACCAGTTTCGGAATTCCATGACCACAAAGAGAGAAAGAAATAAAGTTATAAAGAAAGATTCTTCCTTAGAATCTTTCAAATCCTGTCTCCCAGCAAAGCAAAGCACACACCCTGAACAGTAAGGGGCCGCTGTCTCTGAAGGTGGTTAGAAATCTATTGACAATGATTGGTTACCAATACTGCGTCCAGGCCTTTTTCTGACTCTGGCTCACAAATGTGGAGAAATTGAATTCTTGTTGGTAATGATTCATTTACTTCAACTCCTCCTTTGCCCTTTTTCATTTGGTGGAATTGATTTCCTTTTCCATATAATTTCACTCGTCACTACTCATGACTTGAGGATTGACCCTCTCTCCTCTTTCTACTTTCCTTTTATGAGCCAACTTCTATTCTTAAATATAATTGAAATACACATTAATAAAAACTTATTGAAGATGCCATTTATGAAAATACTTGCTCTAGATTTTTTCTTATTAGTATAAAGTTCTATATTTCAGATAGACCTATGAAGAAATATCAAATTACCACCAGTACATAAATAGTGAAACGAAAAGTCATCAGGTGTCCAATTCCAGTCCCATGTCGTCCCACTAGCAAAGTTCATCTTCAGTTCCCTTTTCTCCCGCAGAAGGAAGAAAACGGAAAACAATGGGATCTCTGCATCCCAGTTTCCAAGGTGATGCCCAAGTAATTAAAAAAAGAAAAAAACTTAATCAAAGCTTCCTTAAGAGTTACCAGGAAATGCACCTTCTAAAATGGCAAGCTAGAGTGACTCTGCTTTTTCTCTAACATGATTATTGAGTGCTCCTAGAGCTGAGTTTGGTTGAAATAACTAATAGAGTTTGAAGCTTATAAAATTTCCTTAAATCCAAATATTATTAGTGAATATTGTTCCAAACTGATGATGTAAGATCTGAGAATACAAGGGCAGAGCTTGCACAAGAACCAAGCCTTCTGGGTTGGGCACGCCCCTGTTGTGCGCAAATAGTGGCGCTGGCCATGTGCCCCTGCTGCAGACTTTAGGGAATGGGGAAAGCCACACTGGGATTCACCTCTTTAGCTATGAGCATTGTCTTCTCTTTCCAGTTCCATTTAATTGATTAGGTTGCTTTTTCTGGAAAGGGAATTCTGAGGTTTTCCTGAAGTAGAAATTCCAGTTCCTGGCATCTGCTGTCTTCAAGTGCTAAAACAGATGTACAAATTTATTTCTCCTTCTTGCATGAACATGAGGTTCAACAGAACAATAGGTAACTTGGCAAGGCCACAGAGACCTTAATATTTTGCTCAATTGACTCTTGCAGATACGTCTACTGTCAAAAACATAAGATTCCACCATGGAAGAGCTCATCTGCATAAAATCATGAAATATTTTATGTTAAGATGAGGCCCAAACTCTGAAATATCTGTATGTAATTTTTTATTTTATTTTCCAAGCTTTTAGTGAGTTGAAGATCCTTTACCTCAAGGAGACCTGGACTACCAGGAAGAGGAAACACTTGTTTAACTGACCTAAAAATCAGATTCGGTATATATTTACTGTAATTTGAGTGTGTTATTTACACATCTTGGTCTCAGTCTCTTCATCGGAAAGTATGGAAATAATACCTATTCCGTAGACTTTCTGTGAGAATTAGAGAGAAGGAATACAATGCCTTAGTACAGTACTAGACACTAACAGGAAACATAGTGTTTATTTTTAAGAATGTATTTGGAAAATTTGTAGAGAGAAGAATCAGCACAAGGCTTAGGATAGGCAGGTTGAAGTTAGATATGGTGCCTTTCTGGAATCCGAGAAGACATGGAAGAGCTCAAGCCAGAGCCAGATTTAAGGGGGACAAGAGACATGTTTGGATATTTAAACACTACAGAAGGTCAGGATTAAAAAGTGCATGGCCATTTTTTGGTTAGATGGAAATACAAGAGAAAGCAAAAAGTATGGGCTCCTAGGATCCCAATGAAAGCACCAGGTGGATATAAAAATTGGATAAAATGGGTTGGGAAACAAGAAGAAATGCCAGCCGAATACCAAAAATATCAAAAAAAAAATCCGTAGATATAATGTAAACATTAAAAATTTTAAAAGTTTAAAAAATGATCTTTCTCCTGCCCTCCTGAGAAAGGACAGCATTCTGGGACCTCCATTTTGAACCTCCTCAAGACCCTGAAACAACACTCCCTAACCCCAGTAAGAGGGGTTGGAAGGACCATTGGCCCTGGTGCTGTCGAGAAGAGCACCACTCAGAATCCTTGCTAATTCTGAAGATCAGCCAAAATGGAAAGCAGGTGAATTAGTGGACCAACTATTCACAACAGCACAGCCAGCGGGAACTTAGAAGACCATCGGGCCTCTTCATGGTGTAGACAGCATAGAACATGGTATAGACAACATTCTTCAGGGCATAGCCACAACTTGTGCTTGGCTTAGAGAATTTATCTCCAGATTTATCAACAAGGGAATTTTTTGAGATCTTGATCAGAAAAATTTCGTTAAAAATAATATTGATGTCCTTTTAAACTTAAAAAAATACTTTTAAGAACTTATGGAAGAATTTAATAATATCTTGTGTGGGTGAGGGTATGAGAAATTGGTACTGTTGCTCATCAATACAGGGAAAGGAAAATTTCCGTGGAAAGCAATTTGGCCTAGAAACTGTCCATAGTCTTTGAACCAATAAATTGAAATTTAGAAATTCCTCAAAGGAAATAGATATAGAGGCACACAATATAGAGGTGAACAGGACATGTTCCCCTTTGCCTGACTTAAATTAGCATAAAACAAATTGGATATTGTCTACTATTCCTCTCCACCTGTTGTTACTATATGTGCTATTTTAGCTTCTTAAAATACCTTCGCATGGGGCTGGCCTGGTGGCGCAGCAGTTAAGTGCACACGTTCCACTTAGCAGCCCGGGGTTCGCTGGGCCGGATCCTGGGTGAGGACGTGGCACCCCTTGGCAAAATGCCATGCTGTGGTAGGCATCCCACATATAAAGCAGAGGAGGATGGGCACGGATGTTAGCTCAGGGTCAGTCTTCCTCAGCAAAAAGAGGAGTATTGGCTCAGGGCTAATCTTCCTCAAAAAAAAAAAAAAAAAAAAAAACCTTTGTATCTTTTCTTCCTTACCAATGTAGGCTTCTCCTTTCAGACTCAGGTCATGCCCCATCTCCTCTAGGAAGCTTTTTCTGACATCCCAGGCTGGATAAGAGTTTCTCCTCCGAACTCCCACAGAGATCTCTACATACTTTTTATCGTTGTGCTTATCACATTACATTAAATCTATTTGAGTGACTTTCTTCTATACCAAATCACAAAATCCTGAAATACTCAAAAATAGTTTTTGAACTGAATTGAAGTGAACTGCATAACCAAATAAGGAATACAGAAGGTACGGTTGCAAGGATGTCATGCATTCAGTTTCAGATACATTGCATTTGCAGGAGCAGGAGAATGCTCTGGTGGAAATTTCAAGGAGAACTGTTTGGAAAATGAGCAAGTGGGAATTCACATTTGAGGATCAGGAAAGAGGCCAGGACAAGAAAGATTATATGTGAACTCCAGTTATTTATTTAGAGGTAGCATTTTAAATATGGATGAGAATATTAAGGAAAAAATATAGAAAAAGGGAACAGAAGGCAGCAGAAAGAACTGTAGGGAGTATCTACCTTTAACCATTTGAAGGGGCAGTTGGAGGGTTTGGAAGAGACATGGAGAGGACAATGTCACCAGTGCCAAACCACAAAGAGTTTCAAAGAGGAGCGATCCCTATTATCATTTTCTGTTGGTGTTTATGGTTAGAGCAGCGGTTCTCAATCCAGGACAACTTTGTCTCCCCAAAAATATTTGGCAATATCTGAAGACATTTTTTGTTTGTCACGACCAGGGGAATGGAGATGAAGTGGTGAGGGAGAGAAGCTACCAGAATCTAGCAGGTTGATGCCAGAGATGCTGCCTGTATCGGTTTTCTAGAACTGTCATTACAAAATGCCACAGAGTGGATGGCTTAAAAAAGAAATTTATTTTCTCACAGTTCTGGAGGCTGAAAGTCCAAGATCAAAGTGCTACCAGGTTTTGGTTTCTCCTGAAGCCTCCCCCTGTGGTTTACAGATGGCTTCCTTCTCGCGGTGTTGTCACACGAACTTTTCTCTGTGTGTACAAGCCCCCAGTGTCTTTCTACGTGTCCTAATCTCCTCTTCTTATAAGGACATCAGTTATATTGGATTAGGACCCACACTGATGATCTCATTTTAACTTAATTACCTCCTTAAAGGCTTTTTCTCCAAATACTGTCACATTCTGAGGATCTAGGGTGAGGCCCTCAACAGATGAATTTGGAGGGGACACAATTCAGTTCATTACACTCTGCCTTCTGGTCCCTCACACTCCATGTCCGTCTTCTACAAGCGAAATATATTCTCTCCTATCCCAACAGACTAAAAGCCTTAACTGCAGCATCAACTCTAAGTCCTAAAAATCATCTAAATCAAGCGTGGGTGAGATTCAAAATACGATTCATCCTGAGATAGAAATTCCTCTCCAGCTATGATCCTGAAGACCAGATAAATAATGTGCTTCCAAGGTATAATGATGGGACAGACATAGAATAGACATTCTTATTCCAAAAGGGAGAAAGAAGAAAGGCGTCAGGGGCCCCAATCTAGTCCAAAACCTATCAGGGAAAATTCCATTAAGTTTTAAGACTCAGGAATTATCAGGTCACATTTTCAATGCTTTACTTAGAAATCTTCTCAGCTAAATATCCAAGCTCACCATTCACAAATTCTACCCCCCACAAAACACTAGAACACAATTCAGCCAAGTTCTTTGCCACTTCGTTATAGGGATCACCTTTCTTCCAATGTCTAATAAGATATTCCTTATTTCCATCAGAGGTCTCACCAGAGACACCCTTAATGTCCATATTTCTACCAACATTCTCACGAGTAAAATCCAGTCTTTTTCTAGCATGCACTTCAAAATTCTTCCAGCCTCTACCCATCGCTCCGTTTCAAAGCCACTTCCACATTTTCAGGTATTTGTTACAGCAGCACTCCACTGCTTGGTAGCAAATTCTGTATTTGTCAGGGTTCTCCAAAGAAATATAACCAACAGTATATGTATACATGTATACATATATAGAGAGAGAGAGATTTACTCACATAGTCGTGGAGGCTTGCCAATTCCAAAATCTGATGGGGTAGGCTGGCAGGCTCGGGACTCAGGGAAGAGTGGCAGTTCAAGTCCAAAGGCAATCTGCTGGAAGAATTCCTGCTTGTTCAGGAAAGGTCAGTCTTTACTCTTTTCAGGCCTTCAGCTGATTGGATGTGACCCACCACATTACAAAGAGCAATCTGCTTTATTCAAAGTCCACTGATTTAAATGTCAATCTCAACCAAAAAACGCATTCATATAAACATCCAGAATAATACTTGACCAAATATCTTGGCACCATGGCTCAGCTGAGCTGACACACAAAATTAACCATCACATTGCCTCAACCTACAATATATAAGATAGTCCCCCACAGCAAAGAATTTTTCAGCCCAGAATATCAATAGTACTCAAGTTGAGAAAGCCTAGTCTCAATTTCTGGAAAGACTGAGGATAGTACAGTGGGCACTACATAAATAATGGAGCCTATAGCAGAAAAAAAATTGAATTTAGACCCCTTGAAGTCAAAACTGTCAGCATACTCTCTCTCTCAGGTCATTCCCACACAGTCTCAATAGAGTACTCAGAGAATAGTGGTTACTCAATGAATGTCACTGATTGACACTAAGTGGGCCTTACGAGGTGGAAAATGAGAGGAGAAATATCACTTGCAAATTTTATTTAGTTTCATAATATTCCACGGGACAACATTTTTCTCAGCCATGAGTATAGCATATACATTTCAGACACTGAATATTAAAATAACAGACTTGCCCACAACCAGAGGCACTCACAGCTAGAATATACAACTGTGTGCTGGGGGGCTTTGGGGAGAAGAAAAGAGGAAGATTGGCAACAGTTGCTTAGGTGCCATCAAAAAAATAATAATAATATCAGACTTGGCTTATTTTTCCTTATTAGCCGAACTCATTTTATAGTGTAGTTTTATTGTTGCTGTTTTTATCAACCTGAGAGTCTATGGTTGCCAAAAGCTAAATTAGCAGCTGTATATTTGGAAATAAGAGTACCTTGGCCAAATATACCTGTATAGAAAGCAGACATTCTATAGATTTAAAAATTAGTATTTTCACAAAGAAAACTTTTAAAAACTAAGAAAACAAAAAAAAATTAGGGCAAGCATGAATCACGTTGGTTATTTATTTGGTTTTCTCCCATAATAGTATTGCTTTATAATTATTTATATCAAAAGAAAGTAGATCTATTACTCTAAAAACTTATTGTCTCGAATGCCTTAATTTCCCCTATAAAAAAATTATGATAGCATGATAGCTATTTCTGGCCATTTTTAGTAGATACAAATTGATTACTTTAGGCAACCAAAGTCTCCTCACTAGGAAAATAAAACGTTGCATTCTCTACGTCGTCTTTCATCATTCATCCTGATCAAAGCAGTAAGCAGGGCTGAGAGCACGATGCGCCCGTAGAGGTTTCACAAAGTAGTCAATGACATACCAAAGATACCTTAAAAATAGCTACAAGGTTAACTACGGTGCTTTATAGTTACAAATAAGCTGTCAAAACATAGATTCGCTTTTTTTCCGGAGTATTAGACATTTGTTTTTAGATGTTGAACTGAGCCGTTTACTTCTACAGTCCTACCATTTTCACTCACAAAAAAATTGAATGGTTGTTTTTTTTTTTATGGAATGGCTGCTGGCCATACGCTAAGCCATCACTTCCTCACTAAATATTACCTTAATCCTCAAATTCTGCTCTGAGTCGCTCATATGCTTAAAGACAAATGCTCATTTTACAGGACATTCCTCAGGCTGGTTGGTAGTGCTTAAGTGGGTCTGCTTTGGGCTGAGCAGTGTTAGATGATCATAATAAGCATTTCCACATTTTTTGTTATTACAACAAAAAACGTAAAAAATGTGTTGCTTTCCTTGCAAACTTTGAGTCACGTACTTTTAGTTAAAATAAGAATGACATACAAAAGCTGATTTGGATCAGTGGTTAAATCCTGACTGGTTATCATTGATGCACATTTAGGGAAGCGAGATAGTGTAAATTCATCTTTGACTGAAGGTCAAGCGATAACTTTGTGTAAGCACCGCTGTTGCTGTTCGTACTGGTTAAGACCGCTTACCTTAATCAACTACAAACCAGAGGAAAAGTCCCCCAGCCCTGAAACACAGTGACTTCCAAATATGTGAATTTATTGTTTCAAACCTGGCACTCGCCATCCCAATTGTTTCCCATTTGAAAGATTTCTTGTCTAGAAATGTTTGTTTTTGTTTGTAAGATATGTAATGGCATAGTAGTAACATTATTCAAAGAAACATTGTCTGACTCATAACAAAGTAGCAGTAAAATCTAGACCCTTATTGAGTTGAATTGTGTTTTTTTAAAGAACTTTTCTTTCAGAATAATTTTAGATTCACAGAATAGTTGCAAAGATAGTACAGAGAGTTCCTATACACCGCTCATTTGGTTTCCCTTATTTTTGGCATTTTATATCACCATGGCACATTATTCAAAACAAGAAATTGCCATTGATACATTTATTAGTTTCCTGAGGCTGCTGTAACAAATTATGAAAGCTTGGTTGCTTCAAACAGACATTTCTTCTCTCACAGTTCTGGAGGCCAGAAGTCCAAAATCAAGGAGTCCTCAGGGCTGCACTCCCTCTAAAGACTGCAGGGGAGATTCTGCTCTGTTTCTTCCAGTTTCTGGCAGTTGCTGGAATTTCTTGGCTTAAGGCGTCAGTCTCCATGACCACATTGCCTCCTCCTCCTTTCTGTGTGCCTCTCTGTGTTTCTCTTATAAGGATATCTGTCATTGGATTTAAGGCCACCCGGATAATCCAGAATGATCTTCCTATCTTGAGATCTTTAACTTGGTTACATCAGAAAGATGCTTTTTCCAAATAAGGGTAACAATCTCAAGTTCCGGCTTAGGACATGGACCTCTCTTTTGAGGGGGGCCACCATTCAACCTACCACAGTTTACTGTTATTAACTAAACCCCAAAAATTTTTCCATCAATGTCATCTTTCTGCTCCAGGATTCAATCAGGGCACTGGATTTAGTTGTCATGTCTCCCCCGTCTCCTCTTGTCTGTGACAATTCCCCAGACTTTCCTTGTTTTTCATGACCTGGAGAGTCTTGAGGTGTACCGCTCAGCTATCCCATAGAAAAGCACCAGTCTAGGTTCCCTGATGTCTTTCTTGTGATCAGACTGGATTTGTGGGTTTGGGGGCAGGAACGTCATGGAGATGAAGTGCTTTTCTTGTCACATCATATCAGGGGCACATGATATCCACATGACATCACTGGGGATGTTAACCTTCATCACTCGTTTAAGGTACTTTTTGCTAGGCTTTACCACTCTAGCATTACTATTTTTTTCCTTTCCCTACTCCATTCTGTGGGATGGAGTCACTAAACCTAGCCCATAGTGGGTGGGGGGATGGGGAGGGAGGATTAAGCTTCACCTTCTATAAAGCGAAATAACTACATATATTATTTGGAATTCTTCTGTAACTTCTCCCCCATTTATTTATTTTTAACCCACTTATTCATATCAGCATGGTTGCATTTATATTTATTTTATATTTTGGGTTATAATCCAATACTACATTATGTATTTTGTCTCTTAAATTATCCCAGCTTTGGCCATTGGGAGCTCTTTCAAGTTGGCTCCTGTGTCCCTTTGACACGCCCCCAACCTTTTGGGGTTTTTTGAGCACTGTTTTACTTTCTGAGCGACGAGATGGCCAAGCTTATCTTGTTTCTGTGGTTTACTTTTTAAAGCCAAACAAAATATTAAACACTAGGACTTCAGTTTTACTTATCTGGAATGAGAAATGGCATTCTTCTGTTGATACCTTTTGGAATCCTGGTAAGTAAAAACAGTGGCACAGTTTCATAAAGTAATGATTATAAACAAAACAGCCGGGCTAAAGAGCTCTGTGAGATAAGTGACTGCTTTTCTTGCAACAAAAATGTTCGTGCCTCAAGCAGAAGAGAGGGCATAGCACTGAATTCTAATAAGAAAGTGAGAAACCTTTAACCCCAGCACAACCTCGGCGGAGACTGCCAATTCCCCGCTGGTGCAAACCTGGATTGGCTGCAGACTCAGGGTTCCTGTCTCACTTGTTTTTAACCTTTTCGGTGTTTGTAAATGTACAGGCATTGCTCTCTCATAGAAACACCATTGAATAATACATTGTTTTCATATAACAGCTTGGGCCCTCGAGACCCTAGAAAATTTTCCAGTGTAGGCGTAGGTCACTTAGCCCAGAAATGAAGTGAAACTAAGCTGCCCGTGGAAGCCTGTGAGTACACATCTGAAATAAACAGCGCTATGCAGGATTCCAACTTGTGTGTTTGTTTATATTTTCCCCAGAAGAGGGAAAATTGGCTATAAAAATCCTATGTATAGCAGCAGAGCCTTGACTGATATAGTGCCAGGAAGGAGAGGATGGCCAAAAAGACCGGGTAGGGTTCTGCTCTGCTGTGCACAAAGTCGCCAGGAGTCGGAATCTACTCCATGGCATCAAAACAAGAGGGAAGTGAAGAAAAATTTCTCTGATTATTGTTGGCCTTCCGAGGAGGCCGGATCTATTTACCTAACACGGCTTGGTCAACAGCACACTCAAACAGGCCAGAAGAAGGTATCATCTAGCAATAAGGATAACTTCAATAACATTAGGCATTTCACTATTTTCAAAACACACACGTATATATAAATGCTTATTTCATCACCAGATAGTTCTGCTAGGTGGGCAAACAAACTCTTCAACTTATTATCTCCACTCTAGGGACGAGGCAGCCTGCAGTAAGACAGGCTGAATTTCTTGGTGCAATCAGAGTTATTCACTTACAGAGCACAAGATTCAGGAATGAACAAGACACGTACAAAAAAATCACAAAACATGTTGCATCTCTAAAATGCTCTTTAATGTTTTTGGAACATATGAGGCTAATCCCAATGAGAAATTTAAAAACTGCCACTAAGTAGTCAACCTTTCTCTAAATTCAAGTTGCGTTTCTACGACCCAATGTACTTACAGCCTGATTAACCAGCCAGTTTTTCAAAATTTAGTCTGGCATCTAACAAATATTTTAAATCCTTTTAATGTCATTTCAAGGAAATTATGTGTATATTAAAGTCAAGGGGGAAAATATTCCTCTAAAATGAGGAGTTATTTCAATAAAATATTTTTTTAGCAAGATATGCATTGGAAGATTATAAATGGAGAACTATGACATGATGTGCTCTTTTGTTTTTCGGCATGGAAAAAATTAAAAATAGTGTATTTTGCCTTGTTATTTCCACAAAAGCACTTAGCAACCTTTCATATTTTCAACATCATTTCTTGACAAGACAAAGAGAAGAGCAATCTGTGGGTGGCACTCTGAAATAGTAAGCAGAGGAGTGTCTTATTAAGAAAGAACATCACATCACGCCAGCTGTTAGAATGTTCGCCAACTCTACTTCTCTAAGAATCAGAAGAAACATCCCCCTGATTACTTATGAGGTAGAGTGACTTTACTTTTGGTATCCAAATGAGGTCATTAATTTGAAAGGATAGGGCCTCACAACTAATGCAGTCACCTTTAAAAAAGTAAAGGAAGGAGGAAATTAAGCAGTCACCTTATTTAGGATTTTTTTCTCCGTTTGTCACATTAGTCTTCTTCTATTCTTCTCTTTAAGACAAATGTGATCTAAAATATCACTGAATGGAAGCTGTGGGTAACTCTGAAGAATTAATCTCACGTATTTGGGTGCTTGGTTTTTAAGTGCAGTTAAGAAATTACCATCCTCAAAACTGTTAATTAATGCTAAAACTGGCAATTCTTCTATTTCCTTCCAGCTTCAGAGTGCTGGTGAATGCTTGATTCTCTTTGGACTTTTAGATTATAAAAGCAACAGCATATAAATCTAACTTCATTTCTTTCACTTCTGCCATCGACATAGTGTAAGAGTTGGCATGGTGACTCTTTCTGCTTCCTTCTACTTTTTAACCTATCTGAATCTTTATATTTAAAGCGGGATTCAAGTGGACAACATATAGTTGGATCTTATTTTATTTATCCACTCGGATAATCTCTGTCTTTTTATTAGTGTATTTGGACCAATCAGATTTAAAGTAAGTACTGATGTGATTGGATTAATATTCACCATGTTTTAACTGTAACTTTCTTGCATTTGCTCTTTGTTTCTTTTAGTCTCTTTTTCTTCTTTCTCTCATTTTAACTGAGCATTTTGTAGGATTCTATTTTATCTCCTCTCCCAGCATATGAATTATACTTATTTTTAAAAATTTTAGCGGTTTCCTTAAATTATGTAATTCACATTCTTAATTAAGCTAAGTTCACCTTCAAATAGCACTACACCACTATAGGGAATACCCTATAACAGAGTAGTTCCAATTGTTCCCTGCTGTCCCTTAGGACACTGTTATCTGCTATTGACTGAATTGTATCCCCCTCAAAACTCATATGTTGAAGCTTTAACCTCCAATGTGATAGTACTTGGAGATAGGGCCTTTGAGTGATAATTAGATTTCAACGAAGTCATGAGAGTAGGGCCCCCATGATGAGGAAAAGGAAGAAGAGGAAGAAAGAACAAAGCTTGCTCTCTCTCTCAGCCATACGAGGACACAACAAGAAAGCAGCCGTCTGCAGCCAGGAAGAGGGTCCTCACCGGCAACTGAATCAGACACCACCTTGGTCTTAAATTTACCAGCCTCCGGAACTGTGAGAAATAAATAGCAATTTTTCAAGCCACCTCGTCTATGGTATTTTGTTATTGTGGCCCAAGCTGACTAATACATTATCAATGATATCATTTAACCGTACGCTATAATCACCCAATACAATGTTGCTATTATTACTCTAAACAATGTTATCTTTTAGATCAATTAAAAATAAGAAAAGGAAAAGATTTTTTACTTTCCTTTCCTCCTGCTCCAATGCTCTTCCTTTGTTTAGGCAGCTCCAAGTTTCTGACCTGTATCATTTTCCTACTTCCTGAAGAACTACTTATAATATTTGTGTGAGAGCAGGTCTTCGGGCAGTGAATACCCTGTTTTCATTTGGGTGAGAAAGTCTTTGTTTTTCCTTCACTTTTGAAGGATAATCTCTTCTGACACAGAATTTAAAGTTGCTAGGGTTTTTTCTTTCTTTCTTTACTCTCTCTGCTCCTCTCTCTTCTTGTTTGCATGGTTTCTGATGAGAAGTCTGCAATTCTAATTCTTGCTCCTCCTTGGGTAAAATGCTCCCCCACCTCCAGCTTCTTTCAAGATTTTCTCTTTGTTTTCTGCAATTTGAATGAGAGCCCTGGGTGGAGATTTTTTATATTGATCCTTCTCGATGTTCTCTAAGCTAACTAGACTTGTGATTTGATGTCTCTAATGAATGTTGGAAACTTCTCAGCTTTCATTACTTCAAATATTTCTTTTGCTCTGCTCTCTCTTTCTTTTCCTTCTGGTAATTCGATTTAGATATATGTTATACCTTTTGCAGTTGTCCCACAATTTTTGGACGTTTTGGTTTTTCATTATTCTTTTTCTCTTTCCATTTCAGTTTAGAACATTTCTATTGACATATATTCAAGCTCACTAATTCTCTCCTTAGCTGTGTCTAGCCTGCTGATGAGTCCATCAAAGTCATTCTTCATTTCTGTTGCCATATTTTTCCCTTTTAGACTTTCCTTTTGATTTTTTTCTTAGAGTTTCCATTTTTCTGCTAACATTATCCATGTGTTTTTACATGTTGTCCACCTTTTTTTATCGGAGCCCTTTACAAATTGATCACAATTATTTTACATTCCCTATCTGCTAACTGTAGAATCTGTCATTCTAAGTCTGGTTCTGATGTTTGTTTTGTCTCTTCAGACTGTGTTTTTATTTGGCATGCCTTCTAATTTTTTGCTGAAACCAGACATGGATATATATCTCTCCATGGCCTTCAGTATGAGGATTTATGTTAATCTGGCTAGGAGTCGGGCTATGTTTAGTGTTTTCTGTAACTACAGCTGCCAGAGTCTTCAGATTCCTCAGATGTCCTTTTTATGTGTCTCTAGTTGTCATGATGTTTCCTTAAGAACTCCTCCGCAGATAGAGTCTGCATCTTTCAGCTCAGCTCTAACCCATTGTTACTATACTGGAGCCCCACGGGTAAGTGCTAAGGTGTGCAGGATGAGAAGCATTCTAGAATCTCATGATTAAATCTCAGGGTTTTAGTGGGTCTATATCCCCGGGATGTGACCTTTGCAAGTGTTTCTTAGTTTTCCTTCCCTCCCTCAGTTGTGATACAGGAAGGCTAGAGGGGACCGGAATCAGAGAAATCCCCTTCCCCGAGGTGGGATAAATCCCTGGGAGTCTTTTTCCTTGGATACTGGACCTTTGTTACAGAGAAGGCTCTGGGCATATTTTATAAGTGTTACTCTTCTCATCCCTCTGCCAGAACCACAAGAGGCTCTCTCTCAGCTCTTCACCATGAGATGCTAGTGAGATTCCAAGCTCCAGATGGAGTGCAGGGGCTCCTTAAGATGAGGGACCTCTGGGGTTTCCCACTCTCAAATTATTCCACACTTAGCCTCTAGCAATTTATCAAAATTAGCACTTATGTGTTTCTACAAATGTCTGGTCTCCACTGCTTCTGCCCCTGAGAAGCTGATCTTGGCTGTAATTCTCTGTATGTGGTTGTCTCTCCAGATTTCAGGATGATAGTTTGCCCTGTGACCTCAGTTGTCTGCTGAGTCCAAGAAAATTCACTGATTGTCAGTTTGTTCAGCTTCTAGTTGTAAAGACAGAGCTATGACTTACAAGCTATGTATATATCAGCGGGAGCTGTAATAGGAAGTCTCTAGACT
Organism: Equus quagga; assembly: GCF_021613505.1. Classification (NCBI taxonomy): domain Eukaryota; kingdom Metazoa; phylum Chordata; class Mammalia; order Perissodactyla; family Equidae; genus Equus; species Equus quagga. The sequence goes on along the minus strand of NC_060288.1, from coordinate 20,147,432 downwards.
TAGCATTAGAACATTTTTACTTGGTGATTTCCTCAGGACAGTCCCTGGAATGTATCATTCTCTTCTTCAGGACCAAAGTGATACAGGATTAATATATTCAAAGAACCAAGAGTTCTACTTTTAGGCAGCCATAGGCTTAAATTATTGAAGACAGATATTTAACCATTCTCTTAAATCTAAAGGGAATTAAGTTAATTATTCAATCTTAATAACTGATTTCAGCAATTAGTAATGGCCATTAATAGAAATCTGTACTACCGGCAAATCAAATTTTAGGCTGAATTATACTGCACAATAGCTTTTAAGAAACTTAATGGTCTAGATGTTATCTATACCATATATATAATGTGTGTGTGTATGTTCCCCCCATAGCAATTTCAGATGTATTATCCACTCTTCTCTACCCTCCTCTATGTGCTAGGAAACTAATCTATGTATCTAAATCAAAATGCTGCCTTGCTTTCTGGCTTCTGGTTGTATTCACCAAAGGACAAGAACTCAGATGGAAGGAAAGGAATGAGGCTGAGGTACCAGTTCTCTCAGCTCATTCCCTATGTGTTCCCATCGGATTGAGTACATGCCTAGAAGTTCATAGCTCCTCCCCACTGTGTACCTTTCCACGGAATCTCCCCTTTAGGGTTTTCAACTCTTCCCGCTTGCTGCCCATTTATGCCTGGGCTTATAAAAGCCCAACTGTTTATGTGCCTGAACTCTGGTTCAGTTTTTAGTATCTAAGTCAGAAAAATTCACAACCCACGTTATATTATGATAATGCAATAATGCCATTCCCACAGCTCCTTTTGTCTCCCCACTTTGCCTGAGACTATAGGATATCAGTGTATCTAAAGGAAGAAGGAATAGTGTTTTGGCTGCTCCAAAAGTAACATTTATGTAGGAGAGATAATTGCCTAGTTAAAGACCTTACATTTCTGAGCCAGGACTAGCAACTTCGCTCGTATTTCCAGGATGCAATCAGTTCTATGGTCTTTTAGTTGCTGGAAATTCCTTCCAAATTCTGGCAGTGTTGAGCATCAGACCCACTTTGGGTGTTATTGTGAATTTTGGGATTTTTTTTTATCTTAGATATTTTACTAGAAAGTTAGGAGAGGATTTCAGGCACTGTTGTAAACCCAAAGTCTGAATATTGAATTAGTAATAACTATTAAACAGACCACAAACATTTTACCCTCCCACATGAGGCTCAACACAATATGGCGCTAGCTTCTTACATGTACTCCATGCTTGAGCTAAATTACCTGGATATTCTTGAATTTCCCCAAATCTCTGACTTTGTTTTCTTACCTTCTGTTAGGATACCCTTCGCTCCAGAAGAAGTTCTACACTTTGTTCAAGGATTATCATGGACAGCAACTCCTCTATGAAACATACTCTGTATCTTCAAGAAGATAGTCTCTCTCCTTCTTTTGAACAATTATTGTACATTACTTATTTCTTTCATTGTTTTTCCGCAATGCACACACACACAGTTGATTCTCATTATTTGCTGTAGTTACATAAGTTGTATAAGGTCACTGCAAACACCGATTTAGCAAATACTGAACTCCCAGGAGACATACAGGGTTAGGTTCCTGCAAGCCTTTGACCACAATATTTTTGTCAACCGATCAATACACAACTTTATTTTATGTGTGTTTCTCTTTAAAGACACTTTATGTAGTATATATCTTTGATTGATTAACATCAAACTCACAGCCAACAGCACTATAACTTCACACCTGAATGAAGATTATCACACCATATTTTCCCTGGGAGGCTGCTAAGGCACACCGCAGCCTCCTTGTGCTTAGGAACACTAGACAGTGCTTCGGCACTACACTGTGGGACCATTTCAAACAGCGAAGTCACCAACATAAAGCACAAAAGTACAAAAAGTATGGCACTAAATAGACTGTAAAAAGGATACTTGTTTACAGTGTGAAACAGAAGGCAGAGTGTCTCCTTGTTCAACCTCACCTGGGAAGGTGCACATCGGTGACTCAAGTTTTTGGCCACTCTGCGCATGTCTCTGAATCACTGCAAAAGTACCATGACTATTGATTTTGGTGTCACAAATAAATTTTAGCCATTAGACAAATTTGCAAATACCGAATCTTTGAATAATGATAGATGTTTGTGTGTGCGTGTGTGTGTGTGTGTGTGTGTCTACATGTATTAGGTACCTGCTCTGTACCGGATTAGGCATTGTGAATGTATAATGGAAGGGGTTCACAATCTGGAAAGGAAGATAAAAAGTAAACTGATGCTTACAATGTGGTGTAAGATATGTGAGAGGAAAGTGCATGGTACTATAAGGTTTCACAATGAGGGTACCTGGAGAAGCGTCAAAGTTCAGGAAAAGTTTCCTGGAAAAAGTGGTCCATGAGCTGAGTCCAGAAGGACAATTAGAGCAGAAAGTTTAGCATTTTATTCCATAGCATTGAGTCCAGGGCCTGGGTACATTATAAGTAAACAATAAGGATAAAGCTCTGAATAGCAAGGTCTGCTTAAGTGAGAAACAAAATAGGAGAAAAAAATATTTTACCTAACTGAAACTTGGATATGCAATTACTTCTACAATGTAGGAGACCCATTGCAGCCACTATAATTACCGAAGCAGAGCACAGCACTTTCCTGTGAGACAGACATCATGCATGACGACATCACATATGACTAAATGGGGACAGGCAGAGCCCTGAAAGATTGACAGCAGCCAAAATCTAGGGAGACTCATATGTCATGCAGAAGAAGAGTAGACTGAGAAGGACTCCTGAGAGAAGAAGAAGGATAATCAATTGTGGCATCCTCACATCAACGTGGAAGCTTCATGGAGGGAGGGCTTAGTACTGGAAAGAGTCCACGTAATATGAAGAATGCGAAGCATCCACTAGATTTCACAGCAGGAAGGTCACTGTTGACCTTGGCAGGAACAAGTTCAGTAGAGAACTGGAGGTGGAAGCCAGGTTGCAGTGAACTGAAGAGCAAAATTAATGTTGTTTGTGTGTTTTGTTCTCTAACCCAAGCCACACTGGCCTTTTTCAGCTTCTCAAACATGTCATACTCCCTCTGGATGAGGGTCTTAATGTCATCTCCCTTCTCTCTGCCTGGTTAGTTCCTTATTAGACTTAATTGTCTCCTATGTTGCTTCCTCTGCAAGGTCTACCCTGAATACCACATGCCACTCACCATATTGCATCTTCCTGTGACATATTCTCATAGCACCCTATCACTGATTCTAATTCTGTCTATCTGATTATTTGAATAATGTCTGCTGCCCCTTCCCACACCTTGATGAAGATGGAGACCATGTCTTGTTTCCCCGACAGTGGTATCCCCAGCACCTAGTGACATACCTGGTATGTGATTTTTACTCAACTAATAACTATTCTCCATATAAGACTAAAAGTTTATTGAATTTATTCATTAATTTTGCTTCCCCCAGTGCCTTGCATATGCAAGAGCTTAATAAATATTTTCAAACAATAGTTAATTAATTTGCAATTTAAAAAAAGAAACTATCTGGAATGTCACATAGCATCTAGAATCCTCCCCCAACACTGTCATTTTGCTTTGTCCCCCACTGTATCCCCTTTGCCAGAATGTTGCCTGGCAGAGAAGGGGTGCACAACAATTTTTTGTTGAATTAACAAATAAATGATTGAATGAATAGAAAATTGCAATGAGTTATAGTCCAATCTATATCTTAAGTTTATAAAGTCACAAGGAAAATTTTTAAAAATTAGAAAAGAGCAACAGCTTCTATGATGATTCTGTAAGGCAAAGAGATCATTTCAAAGGAAATTCTCACTCTTATTATCACCTACACTATGAGGAATGAAATGAAGAGGTACTATCAGAAATCAAGGTGGCATAACAAGGATCTTTCTAATAAGCTCAAATTCAAAAGGTTATGAATAATAAATACAAGGTTTGCACATGACCCAGGACACATATGAAAGACTATTATGAGCATCACCGAAGATATGCTAAAGCCAGAGTAACGGAAAAATATAAAAAAATAAAAAGGAAAAAATAGACAGAAGGATTTCATGTTCTATACGCAGCTATAAGAAACATATGAAATAAATAGGGCTTAAGATCATATATTAGCATACAGAACTTAAGATTATCACCATCATTAGCTACTAAGAAAGTGTAAATTAAAAGCACAATAAGATATTACTCCACGTGAACTAGAATGGCTAAAAGAATAAGACTGACAACAGCAAGCACTGGTGAAGATACGGAGAAACTAGACCTCTTCTATATTGCTGGTGGGAAGGTAAAATCATACAAGTACTTTGGAAAATATTTGTCGGTTTCTTATAAAGCTAAACATGAACTTACATTTTGACCCAACTCCACTCTTGGGTATTTATACAAGAGAAATGAAAACTTATGTCTACCAAAAGACCTGTCTAAATGTTCACAGCAGCTTTGTTTACAATGGCCGAAAGCTAGAAATAGCTCAAATACCTATCAATAAGTCGGCAAAGAATTGATTCTCAAAAACTAAAACAGAAATGGATCACATATACATTCCACAACATGGATGAGCCTCAAAAATGTTTAAGTGAAATACGCCAGAATAAAAGACCACATACTATACGATTCCATTTTATTTGAAGTCCTAGAAAAGGCAAAACTAAACTATAGTGGTAGAAATTAGATCAAGGGTTTCCTGGGGTGAGTTACGGTCTAATCTATACCTTAAGTTTACAAACTCACTTATGAATTTACCTATCGTTGGGAAAGGACATAAGGAAATGTTTTGAAGTGATGGAAGTGTTCTAGATCTAATATGTGATGGTGGTTACATGGCTATACACATTGGTCAAACTTACCACATTGTACACTTAAAATGGATGCATTGATTTTATTGTACGCAAATTGTACCCCAATAAATTTTATTGCAATTTTTAAATCATATATTAATTGAAAAAGGAGAGAAAATAGAAATCCTCCAATTCTGTTTTGTTTCTTCTCTTGCTGTTAAGGAACATTCATTTAGTAGATTTAACCTCGATAGAAAAGGACCAAGATTAAATGTGGTGGAAAGATTGTAGAATAGCATCTAGTTCTTTTAAATAAGTTCAAATTTTAAAACACAGAAATTATACCCTATGTATTTTGGTCAAGGTTCTTCATTGCCAAAACTAGAATCTATTCTAATAGTTTACACTGTGCTATGGACTGAATTGTGTGCCCCGCAAGTTCATACAGTGAAGCCCTGACCTGCAATATGACTATATTTGGAGATGGAGCCTACAGAAGTAATTAAGGTCCTAAGAGTAGGGCCCTGATCCAATTGGAGTGATGTCCTTGTAAGAAGAGATACCAGAGAGCTTGCTCTCTCTCTCTCTGCCATGCGAGAACCCAACAAGCAGGTGACCTTACGCAAGCCAGAGCTCTAATCAGAAACCAACCCTGCTGGACCATGATCTGGGACTTCCCAGTCTCCAGAACTGTGAGAAGTAATGATAATAAATTTCTGTTATTCGAGTCACCCAGTCTATAAAATTTTTCTATGGCATCCTGAGCAGACTAACACACACGGAAATTGCTTTATAATAGGGTACTAGATAGCTTACAGAATCTCTGGCAGGACAAGGAAACCAGTTTTGGTTGCCACTCGGGGATCTGCCACTTCAACCTCTACCAGAGCATCCCAAAAGAACCAAGTATCTCCAGCACATGTTTGCAAGAGCCAACTTCCCCCGACGCGGTCAATGCGTCTGCTGCCTCTCTTCATTCTTCCAGGTCCTCCACGAAGGTGTTTCCTGGCAGAGCCTAGGGGGGCCAGCCCACAGAATCCACCCACCAGCGTGCCCAGATCCCTGTTGGTAAGACCTCTGAGCTGCTTCCAGGGCGCTTCGAGGAGCTGCTCAAGGAAAAGTTGAAGAAAAGTTCAAAATATTCCACAACGGAAAAGGAGACCAAAGAATCATAGACAAGACCAGTGAGCCTGGTGTTCCTCCACCAAATTTCAAAGAAGCCTGATAAAAGGATCATTTTTGAAACTGTAGTGGAAAAAAGTAATAATCATTGAAGGCCACACAATTTTATTATAATGAAGTTTCTCAGATTGGTATGACCAACTGACTTCGGAATGGCACTGAAGACGCCCCCATACTATAAGAGATTAAGAAACATGAGACAGGTTCAGAAAGGAAAGCAATTTTGATTTTCATCATCCTAAAAGGAAATTCGCTGGTACCTGCCATGAGAAACCCTTTTTTAATATGAACACACACAGTCACACATCCCAGCTTATCAAATTTGCAAACGGCACAGGATGGAGGCTCCGGTGAACAGAGATGGCCTCTGACACTCTCTCTATGTTTTCTCCTGCTACTTCAACAGGTGAACTTCCCTTTTGCTCCACTGCAGCTGCACTACCTGCCTTGAAACTGGTTAAGAGCACTGGGCCAGAATGAAGAGATCACTCCCACAATTTATCTGTTTGATCTCACGCACTTCATTTCCCCTCCCTGGGCCTCTGATTTATCATCTGAACACAAGGATCATTTCCAAGTCCCATTTCAGTTCTTAATCTCCTTGATTCTTACGAAGCCTCTCGGTTCGGCAGCATTTTTGATCTTTCTGAGAAAGCGATTTTTAATCTGCTCTTACCTATGAGTTTTAGGAGGCTATCTTATCAATATGTGCCTAAGCATTTGGAAATTGTTGGTTACAAAGAACAAATAAAGTATCTTGTGGTAGTCCCAGTGGTGTAGTGGTTAAGTTTGCTTGTTCCACTTTGGCAGCCCAGGATTCACAGGTTTGGATCCCAGGTGCAGACCTAGCACCACTCATCAAACCACACTGTGGCGGCATCCCACATCAAATAGAGGAAGATTGGAACAGATGTTAGCTCAGGGCCAATCTTCCTCACCAAAAAGAAACAAAAAAAAAGAATAAAGTATCTTTTCTGAAACATCTTTGTTCAAGAGCCCAGTTCATCACATGCTTCTCTTAGTAGTCCCAGGGAGTGATTTAAAAACAAAACAAACAAAAAACTGGAGGAAGGAGAAAGATTGAGGAAGATTATAAGTTGTGTCTGAAATCTTTAATGATTAGCCTATTCCTGGAACTTTCTAACAACAAGAATCATCTTTAAATTATGTTATGTGTTCACATCTCTCTGACTGAAACCCCAGAGAAGGCATGACCTGAAACAACAGGTCCAATAAGAAGAGGAGAAATTCGGGTAACCTCTCAGCCTGCGTCCATGGCCGGCATGAGAAAGGGTCACCCTCCAATTTGCCCTTCTTTCTCACTACACTCTCATCACATGAAGAGCTGCCTTGATATTTAACCAAAGTGCATACTCCTCTGACATTCTGAGCCTCCTGCAACTAGATCAGCTGGCTATTTTTATTACTTCATTTTACGGCTTTCAGAAAAAACAACTCACCTGTGATGTGTGGAATTTTGAAAGAGGCAAAGCAGTAGACCATATGGAAAGGGACGTTAGCCATGAATAATTTACAGCTCGATATTTCACATCCAAAAAAAATTAGAAAATTTTATTAGGGATGATGGGAAGGGAGAACAGAGTTGTTCTCGTTTTAGTTTCACTTTCATTTCTGGATTCAAATCTCGAGGTGTTGGTGAACGCAATTCCTTTTAATCATCCCGGCATGAGCACAGCCATGCTAGTCCAAACACCTATGGTCTGCATCACTTATTCAAATGATGCATTTACTCTCAGGCTCCTAGTGAAAATATTGATAAGCCTCATTGCATAACATGACAGAGTCTAGATACTATGAGAAAATGAATCAGAACAAATAGAAATGCTGAATTTTCAAAATTAAAAACCATCTACTTGCAATTGGTATATTATATACCTGTATACTTTCTGGCAAAACACTTTATGAGCTAAAGCCATAAGTAATGATCCCTGTGCAAAGGCTGACAATACTCTTTCTTGAAGCCTTTTGTCTTCGCAGATTTGCAGAGGGAAGAAATGATGGATATTCATAGAGAGTGTCTAGATTTGGGGCACGGGGTTTGTAAAGAACCCCAATTCCTTTTTCTGTATAACCAATAGGCCCCTTTCCCAACAACACACAAAGCAGTGGGAGCTGAGAACTCACCTTGAACTCCAAATATGTCCTCTTATCAAGCATTAAAAAAATGGGCCTTCAAATCCTCTTGCCGGAATGCTGCACGTTTTGTTGTCAGCTCCCTTCCTACTGAAGCTCGCTAGAGCCGTCAATTCCCCTGTTGCATTACCTGCTCTTCACATTCTGCTGAGGCCAGAATGTGTCAAATGGACAGATTGCTCTGCCAGAGACAGTCAGATTTTGTCAAACTAAGAAAATTAAACCCAGGCCCTGTCATAAAAACACAGCTTATGAGTCTGCCGGATGCACTAGCAAAACTGGTCTCGCTCACAGCTGCGCTCCCTCCTGGCATTTCGACATTGGCCAAATGTTGATTCAAAGCATAACCGAATCAGAAATCTCTCAAGCAACCTTGGCTTGAGCTGACACAGCCGACTGCTTTTGGGTAAGTGATGTTTGTCAACCCCGAGTCTGAATTGCTGACCATAAAACATGAGATAATGAACAAAAATTAGCTCCAGAAGTTACGATTGTCTGAACTTTTCTTTTCCTGGTTTTTTGACCCTTGGGAAAAATAGGAATTCTTGACTTCATCCTTCACTATGTTTTAGTATTTTAGGGGAGTTTGTATTCTCTAAATTGGCTTGGTTTTCATTTAAGATATGGCATTCTAGTTGTGTTATCATTAACAGTGTGATTCTGTTGGTTAATTTATGATGGTTAAGAATTCCCTATTGAAGAAAATAGGCAAAGATTAGATACATAAGAACATAGCCAGGTATTCAGGGGAGATGTACTGTCTGGAACACTTCCGCCATGGATGTTTCTGGTCCGCCTTTGTCCCGGGGAATCTGATGTCTGTCTCATGTACACTAAAGGCTTATGGGTGAGCTCTGGATGGATTCTAAGGTTTCAGCATAAATCTCAGAGTTCTTCATTTCCTCCACATAAATATTCCAAAGAACAGATGGCTTGGAAATTATTGCATCACAAAGTAAGATAGAAACAGGAATGACTTTTCTTGCTCAATTACTAATTGTCATTTGATGCTGGCTAATTTGAAAGTAGCAGAATAGGGGTGTCTACCTTGAGTCATAACTCAATTTCCAAACAAATTTACATTGCCAGAAAGGCAAAACCTACACTGATACTCCTGGATCTCAGGCAAAGTTTTTTCAAAAAAAGAAGAAATGGCCAATTTTTAAAATATCATTCTAACCAGTTCTACCTGTGTTTACGTTTTTCTTCCAACCAAAAGTTTAAAATGAACTCAGTCTTCCAGAGCATTGGAAAATTGTGTTCATAAGCATTCTTTTGTTCTAACTGGTTTAAATGTATGAGCTCCAACCCCTACTCCCAATGAGGTTCTATTATTTATTTATTAAGCAATCAACTACTGGGTGGGAAAAGAGAGGTCCCTATAGCCTGAAACTATGAATGCATTGCTTATTATAATTTGCTAGAATTTAGTATAAACACATATACATGGGTGTCAAATTGAGCACCTATAAAATTACTGTAGAATTAGAAGATGGAATTTTAGAAAACATGCTTCTTCAAGTCTCTCTCAGAGTTCATTCTTCCAAAAATAACTCTCTTTAATTAATTGGTTAGGTGCTTATTTAAGCTCTTTCTTTAAATCCCAGGGCAGAAGCAACAATCTATGTTTAATTTGTTTTTCCAAATACAAATGGATTTAAACTGGGAATTTAAAGGTGACACAAAGCTGTCAAACCTATTTTATGATGATTTGCAATCACCATAAATTAAATGAAAACTACAGATCTTCATTGAGTTTCAAGCTATTACTGAGAGGAGTATATATTCATATCTATTTGGTGATTTTCATCTTGTTTCTAATCTTTAAGTAATTTGCTCTCCTTTTCATCCTCTTTTTCCGCCTGTTGAAGAATAACAAAAGATCTGTTCTGAAATTCAATCTACCCAGCTATCAAACTGTGCCTTTTTTCTCTACACTTTGCCTTATAATTCTCTCACAGTGTCTAGGTAACTATCTGACCTTGAAGTTTTGACAACTTTTAAATATTACAAGCCTATGAATTAAGATCTAGAAAGGTGGTAATTACCCCCACGTTGCACTCAACCACATTACAGAAACAGAAGTGGTAAATATAATAAACTAAAAGTTATGGATTTTCTACCAAAGGGGCCCAAATGAAACCAGACGAAGCAGAAAAAGAAGCAGAACCTTGAAGTGGTCATGGATGCAAAGAAAATATGTGAATATAGGTTCTGATCTATGGAAGCTGAAAGAATTAGCAAGGACATAACTTGATTTTATAGCTTGTGCATTTAAGGTATGGAAGAACTGGGATTTGCAGCCACCACAAAACACACGTGCCCTGCTAGTATCTGGCATCTTAACTGCCTTCCTTTGAAAACACTTGCTGTGTTTTGGCTTTGTTGTATTTCTATGCTATTGACAATTGGGTAGATTGTCTATTAACCCCGTAGGAAAAAGATCCAGCCTATATTTTTATTTTTAGTGAGATAACTGTTAAAGAAAGCACAGTGCTTTTAGTTCTCTGGTTTCCTTAACAGAATGAATGATTAAAATATTTACCTTAGAAAGTCTGTAAATGAATAGAATTCCAATCACTCTAGGCATTTTGGGTGGTGTTCTGTCCAGTTTTTAAAGAATTCTTTTAGCAGCCGAGCCTTTTCTTCAAGTGAAATCACACACAGGAGTCTGGTGCGTAGAAGTGATTAAAATAAGGTCGGGGCCTGTTCTGCTCTAGGGCTTGTAACGGACCCTCTACACAAACAAACACACACACACACACCCACACACTTGAACAGAGTGTGGTCCTTGAGGAGATCCAGGGGACCTCTTTCAAAAATAGCCCTACTCAATGGTCTCTCAAGGCCTCTTCCAGCCGCTAATCAAATAGTTTTTTCCTAAGGTGCTACTAGGGCTTAAAAAAAAAGACTAAAGGGAGAATACTTTTTAAGTGTCATTTTGTCATTGCCAATTTTAATCTGTTCTCTGACGGCACTATCCTGTGGCTTGCACTCTGGAGCCAGACTGCCTGATTTCAAAATTGGCTGTGCCATTTACTAACTGGGTGACCCTGAGAAAGTTACTTAACTCCCCTGAGCCTGTGTGTCCTCATGTATAAAGTGCCATAATAAATGTATAATAAATTCCATAGAATTTTTGTTTTAAATGAGTTAACCCATATGGAGCCTTTACAACAGTGCCTGGTACATAGTAAACACTCTTATTACTATTATTCAGTTCAATAAACCAAGTACCTACACTGAACAAGGCACTAACTGTTATTTAGGAGATAAAGAGAGTCAGTAATACATAATCCTATCCCACAAGAAATTTACAACATCCTTAGATAGGGACCCATAAAAGTGCTTGACTTATAAGGACTTTTTAGCTTAAAAAGAGTTTCTAAAACATCTTCCAATATGGTTGAACCTAAGGAAAGAGTAGATACAAGCTGCTAAATGTAATTCCAAGTGTCCATCTCATTAGTAATGGAAGGCAAGTGCTCAATAGGCATTGGACTTCTGATACACTAGAATGTATAATGAGAGACCTCTGCCCTCCCTCCACCAGCCTAACAGGCGGACCTGCAGGAGCCCAGGCAGAGGAACTGACTGGCCAGTTGCACCAAAGCACAGTGCAAGACAAAATAACAAATGAACAGATCCTGCCTGAAAAGTGAGTTTTAGCTGGTGAGAATGCTCAGTGTTACAGTGACTTCAAAAGACAGTTTGGTGGTTTCCTACAAAACTAAGTATACTCTTACCATACAATCCATCAATCGATTTACCCAAAAAAGTTAAAAATTTACGTCCACGCAAAAACCTGCACATGAATGTTTATAGCAGCTTTACTCATAATTGCTCAAACTTGGAAGCAACCAAGATGTCCTTCAGTAGGTGAACGGGTTAAACAAACTGTGGTACATCCAGACAATGGGATATTATTCAGTATCAAATGGAAATGAGCTATCAAGCCATGGAAAAATATGCAGGAACTTTAAATGCACGTTATCAAGTGAAAGAAACCTGCATACTGTTTGATTCCAACTATATGACATTCTGAAATGGCGAAACTATGGAGACAGTAAAAAAATCAGCGATTGCCAGGGGTTTGTGGGAAGGAAGGATGAATAGATAGAGAATAAAGAATTTTTAGGACAGTGAAAATACTCTCTGATATTATAATAGTGGATACATATCCTTATACATTTGCCCAAACCCATAGAACGTACACCACCAAGAATAACTCTAATGTAAACTATGGACCTCGGATGATAATGATGTGTCAATGTGGGTTCGTCAGTCATAACAAATGCACCACCCCTGTGAATGATGTTGATAATGAGGGAGGCTATGCATGTGTGGAGCCAGGAATATATGGGAAATCTCTATACCTTCCTTGTATTTGCTGTGAACCTAAAACTACCCTTAAACAATAAAGTCTTAATTTTTTAAAAAAATGAAAAATAAGTGAATTTTACCACCTCAGCCCTGCCCATTAGAGAACCATGGTCAATGAATGCTGGGCTGTCGCCAACCTCACCAGGTTAATCAGTCCATCTCCCAAGAGGAGGAGAAAGTAAGGGGACCCAGTGGTTCTCAAGGGGGTCAGATGCCACCACTGGGAGAAGGAATGAGTTAAAATGAACAGGGCCTTTGGGTTCACACAATCACAGGGATGCTAAACTGTCCTGAAATGAGAGGCACAGTTCTGTACAACGAAGAACGTCAAGTCCAAGGTGTCAGTAATGCCTTCAATGAGAAATGGTAGAAAGGTGATATAAACACTTTCTCAAGACTTCCACCACAGACTAAAAGTAATGGAAGAAAGTCCTTTTTCTATGACCTGAGGTGGAAAAGTAGGGAGATGAGGAAAAGCATTCTCCATCCCAACTCAAACACACACACCAAAGATGGCCATTAGCTGGGATCATGAAGGGCTCCCAGGGAAAAAGTTAAGTTCCTAGAAGCACAAATTGTTTTTATAAATGTTGAAGTATGCAAGAGGTAGGGGGTACAGCGTGGAAGAGGAACAGGATAGAAAAACAAAGGGCATAGTTGAGAAAGAGCAAATGGCAAATAACATGTAAAGAGGTACCAGAGCCTAAGTAGCACGGGAGACCAGTCTTCAGCTTTCCTGGGTCAAAACCCATGGATCAGAACCATTCTGTAAAGTCAAAACTCAGGCTGTAGACAATGGATAGCCACTGATCTCTTTGGACTGGAGAAAGAATATGTTCAGAGAAGCAACAGATAAAATGCATTGAACTGGTAATAGACACAATTTGGAAGGTTACTCTAGCTGGCCCAGCAAAAGCTATCACAGCCCATCTCCCTTGTCTGCCAACCCACATCTCTCACATTCTGCAACACTCAGATCACCTCAATTCTTCAGCCTCTTAGCACATAAATATACAATTTTCCTTATAATTATTGTATCCTTATTACTCTGAAATTATTCTGAACTCTGAATTATAGAGCTGAAGCAAAGCTTGGCAGTCATTTGGTCCAACCCTCTCATTTCTCACAGGAGGAATCTGAAGATGAGAAAGTTGAAGGCATTTTTAACAAGATTGCACAAACAGCTAATGACTTCACGTGTATAATTTGCTTTCCTACTTAGGTAAATTCCTTGAGGGCATGTAATATGCCTCGGGGTTCTAATATGAGGTTACTCCCTTTTTTAAACATCATTTAATCCAGCACTTTGAAAGCGACCAACCTTTGCAGGCACATGTGTTGCCCATGAAAGGTGAACTTCTGTGAATGACATCTTGTTTTACAAAAGGTCAAAAAGATTCAGTTTAACAAAATTTCAATTCATTCTCAAAACCAATCCCTAAAGGAAATTCTAAATTCTTGTGTTTTCTCTGTGGAATTGTTTATAGGCACTTCCTACATAGGCTAACTAGATTGTCATTTTTAAACATCCTGGTTATATAATAAAAAAAGTTAACCTTACTTCTTCTAATCACAAGGATTTGTGGCATCCGAAGAATAATTCCCACAAATATAAAAATTATTGAATAGAACAAAATAAAGCCATGAATAACAGCCATGGCGCTAGGATCTTAAATCTAAGAGTATTTGGTTCTATTTGCAATCCTTGCTTTAGTGATGAACTACCATTTCTCTTGGAGGTGTAAGAGTTCCTCCTTCCTTTTTTTCTGGAACTCCGTATTACCGGTCCTTGTCTTCAAGAAGTCAATTCTTAGAATAAAAACATAGTAATGAAATCTTGAGCTAACTTTTCAGAGGTTTTGAGAGATTTGCATACCTAAAATTAACTTAGACTGCGGCCTCTTCTAATTGCTAGATTGTTCCCTCTGCTGAATAGCCACACCTCTTTAAGGTTAATCTCAGTAAACCATGCCAGACACCCTAGATGTTGACCTTTAGAGAAAGCTTAAAAAGAAAGTTTCATTAATTAAGTATACAATATGCTTTAAATATCTGCCTTGGCTTTATTCTACTTCCAAAGTGACCTCTAAGCAAGTTTTAGCAAATGCTTTTAAAAATGTCAATTATTTAACACCTGAATGTGCTTAACTGGATGCCAACATGGGTTGGCAAAGAAAGACAAACTATTTTGATGCTTTTTCCTAATCTATGGGAGAAAACCCCTCTGTCTCCTTCATCATTTCTTACTCCTACATTTTGGCTTGAAGATGTTTTAGAATAACAATATCATGGTTTTTCTTTTTCTGTTTATACTGATTTAGTATAAATCACATTCACAGACAATATTTTGCATATTCTACCACTTTTCTCAATTCTAATGATAGGGTCAATAATTTCCCCCTTCTCGAAATTTCCCAAGAAGGGTGAGAACTTCGACCCCACTCCCAGTTGAGAAAAGTGTGGGAGGAGCATTGCTTGTCTCTCTCCAAACCCTCCCACCTTCCCTAAGGAAGCAGGAATGACGAATAATTAGGGCTCTAGACAAGTAACGCTGTGAGCTCACTCTTGTTTTTCCTCAAATTATCTTGCTCAAAGGAGGGTTGAAACTTCCGTGCCCCTGCTGCTGTCTGGTAAAAGCAAGCATGGCCCCCAGGCCATGGATGTCTTCCTAAATTTAGTCACCAGTCCAGATTAATCAGCACACAAAGATATTCTGATCTCCATCGATATCATTTCCCCTTCCTCCTCTTCTTCTCTCTCAAATTTAAAATGATTTAGAATTTGGGGATATATGCCTTATGACACAGTGAATTTAATAACAACTTTGCAAGGAAAAGTAAAGTACCAAATTAAAGATCCACCCTAGTTGCAAGATATATTTCAATGTAAAAATATTCAAATGTGGGGACAAGGAGAGTCTAGAAAATACAGCAGTTTCAATAATATCTACCAGTCATATATGTTAATTTATGTAATAGCAATAAAGTATATAATTAGTAATTAGTAATAAATATTATCTGAGGAAGATTATATTTGAATTTTGTTACAGTGTATTATTGCAACAATAGAAACTTCTACTATTGAAGTCACATGGCTTCCAGAATTATCTTTCTCCTAGTATCATCACACGTGACTAAAACTTTGCATCCCATTGCACCATTCCTTCTGAGCTAACACAATACTGCCCAGCAAGCTTACTTAAAGGTGTTCTATCTTTGTCACAGTCTTCACTGAGCTATCTCAGTCTGCTGGGAGCAAAGCATCTTTTTTTTTTTTTATTTTGCAGAGATGGAGTTGGCATGGTTAAGGCAAGTAATGAAACACAGGTGGTCCTTGGACTACGGAGAAAAGGTAGGATTGGGTCAGGACCAAACCCTGAAATCATTAAAAAGTAGAGGATGTGGCCATGGGGAAAAAAGCCTCAGTCATTTACAGCCTAGAATTTTCCAATTTCCAGCCCCAGACAAAGGGTGACTGCAAAGCCTCTGTATGATTGCCAGATGGAAAGAGAAGTTTCTGTGGAAGTTAAGCTTGCAAATTTATCTTCAAGAGATGTAACAGTCTAGGAGGATCAAGTGTTGTATAAGGATACACTTTTTTTAAAGAACCTATTTATTTAAAGCCTAAATTTCTAGCCCTCAAAAAAAGATTTAAGGTAGCTAACAATTATAATTAGCTTTAGGAACAAACAAACACAGAATAATATATAAATATTGCCAATTAATGACCCCATAATGAACAGCCTTCAGTTGAATAAATAATACTTTAGGCTGAGCCCTGAAGTTTCAACACTGGTAAAATGAAGGAGTCTTTTACAGGCCCTAGTTAGTACTAGACTTTAGATCTGACAGGGGCGTGTTCCAGAAACAAGCAGAAATCCGAGTGATTGTGTGTTTCCCTATCCCCATTCACTGATATTACGTCAGCTCTGGCGTCATGTTTCCGACAAAAATAGCAGCGTTAATTGATGACTTGAAGCTTTTCAAATTTCTTCATATCTATCAGTGACTCACAATAGTTGTTTTAGCCTTACCCACTCCCCAGAAAGGTAACAAGGAGTCTCCAGATGTACAATGTGCTCATCCAGGGCTTGGGCCCCACAATCAGATAGGCTAGACTGGAATCTCTGCTCTGACTTGCGCAGCTCTAGGGCCTGACACAAATGACTGATTCTCTCTGCCTCAGTTTTCTCATCTGTAAAATGGTCAAATTAATAGTACCTACCTCACAGGTTACTGTGAGGATCAGTTCTTGAAGGTAATGATGTGAGAATAGTGCCTGGCATTTGTGAAGTCCTCAGTAAAGATTCATTAGTTTAGTATTAGTATTAGACTTACTGTACCTCTTGCTTAGCTAGAGAAGGAACAAAAGAAAGCGTTGTTTTGTCTACATTCAGGGGCTGGCCCAGTGGTGCAGCAGTTAAGTGCGCACGTTCTGCTTCGGTGGCCCGGGGTTTGCCGGCTCAGATCCCAGGTGCGGAGATGGCACCACTTGGCAAGCCATGTTGTGGTAGGCGTCCCACATAGAAAGTAGAGGAAGATGGGCATGATGTTAGCTCAGGGTCAGTCTTCCTCAGCAAAAAGAGGAGGATTGGCAGCAAATGTTAGCTCAGGGCTGATCTTCCTCAAAAAAAAACAAAAGAAAAGAAATGGTGTCTACATTCAATTTTGCTTAAGATGGAACAGAACCCATCGTTTGCAGTTGTGTGTAGTAAAGAATATGAAATAAACTAACTTGCTAACACTTAGTGTTTGAGTGTCAGTCAAACATGTCAAGCAGGTTCTTGATCGTCTTGGAACACTCTTCTGTTTTTAGTCATTATTTCCTTTAATAATGTGATCAAGGAGGCATCATTTACAAACCACAAGAAGCTTAGATCAGAAGACTCTGGGGCCGGCCTGGTGGTGTAGTGGTTAACTTTGTGCATAACGCTTCAGCAGCCCAGGGTTCATGAGTTTGGATCCATGGTGCAGATCTACACACTATTTGTCCAAGCCATGCTATGGTGGCATCCCACATACAAAATAGAGGCAGACTGGCACAGATGTTAGCTCAGGGCCAATATTCCTCAGCAAGGAAAAAAAAAAGAAGACCCTGTTTTCCAATGTACATTTTTTCTGGCCTTTCCCAAAGCACAGGATTCTCTGTTGGATAGACACATGATTTCTCCTTTGAGCATTTCCATGTCTACTTTGACTGTGGCCTTCATTCCATGTCAGGGTTGCTACTGCAATTTTCACAAATCCCTGTGAGCACTTTTCCTGACGAGGAATAGAGAGTCTGGGCCATTAACTCAGTCAAGGGCACTGGGCCATGTTTTAGAGATTTTTTTTTTAATCACACACATTTGATCCCAAGCCATACTTCTTATGTGACAGTTCACTGAGAATTTAATACATATTAAACAAAGTTGACAGAGAAATGTTCATGCTAGATGCCCAAAAAAGATTTCCTACTCCAGAAATTCTGAATGATCCTAGGAAAGCCTGTAACCTGCGAAGAGTGGGACTCAGAACATCTTTTCCATACAGATGGGAGCTCCAGCGTGTTTCTTTTCCTTGAGTAGATTGTATGTGCAATAAAAAGTAAATGGAATAACACAATCCCGAACTAGCATGTCACCTGTGTCACTACCTGTATTCTATACAACCTCTTCTCTCCAGACTTGAAGAAAGACTCATCTCCTGTCTTTTGCAAACAATTCAAGAAAAAATAGACTGAGCATGAGCATGTGGAGCTGGCTGGCCCAGGCCTTGAAGGGTCTACCAGAGTCCACAGCTTGACCTCATTAACAAGCAATCAGAGGCCACTGGATCCATTTATCCATTTACTTATTAAAAAATGAGTAAACTAACAGGAGGCTTGGCTTTCTAATGCACTTGTGGCTCCAAGAACTGGATTTTATGGGCCCGATATTTAAGCTTTTAAGAAATTCTGACAAAGTTAGAGCTTACAGATAGAAAAAAAATTTAAAAAGTTAGCTTGAAAATGAGAAGCAGGCAAGATTTCTTCCCTCACACTCTTCCCTCAAAAAAAAAAAAAAAAAGAGAGAAGTGCACAAAAGGAAATGGAAATAGTAGTTTTTTCAGAAGAAAAAAGTCCATTCTGCATTTTACAAGGAATAGACAGCCTCAATCAAAGTACTACCCATAAAGAGAATAAAGCAGGATCAGGCTGGACACTGAGAAATTTAATATTTGAAGGATATTCAGTATTAAAAATCTGATTTTAATGAGTTGAGAACTATTTTCTTCAATCAAAGTTTCTCATTTCTATGAACAGACAGGAGTCAGGAGTCACCCCTTGAGGTGGAATGTTATTTATACATTCTGTGTTAAGTTTGCTGAAATCCAGGGAGTGTTTGAATTGTTACTCCTGCAGAGAAAAATGCGAAAGAGAAAACTCTCCAGTTACTTAGAGACTGCGGGGCTGCAAATAGATCATTAGAACGCAAGCTTGTCCATCAAACACACCCTATGCCCCAGAGTGGTTACGTGGTAGCCACGGAGAGCTGTACCAAACTTGCTGCTCGCAGATGTTGCTTTCAATGTCAGCTAAGGCAAATTTAAGAATTGCAAACTAAGAAAATAGATGCGGACGATAAGACCCCCATTTTAAATCAAACAACAGTTATCGCGCTTTCCTGTGAGGGCACAGATGGTAGTCGTTAACACATTTCCCTATAATCATTAAAATGAAGGCATGGAGCCAGATTGCACAAATTGAAGAAAAACATATTTGCTAAAACATAGTAACTTTTAATTGTTACACTAGCTACCCTTTTTCAGAAGCAAGATTGAAAGAGCTAAGCCACTTTGGAAAGCTAAACACAATTCAATGCAAGCTGATACAGACACAGTGAAAACTCCATACAACATTGCTTTTGCTTGGGTAGCACAGGGACACCTTAAATTCACACATACAAACGTGAACTCTTGCTCACACCACCTTTCAGATGAGTTCCTTCCGCTATGCTCCCCAGCTCAGGCAAGAGCACCACAAACTACCAAGCTGCCTGAGCCAGAATTCTGGCAATTGACTTTGGTTCTTCACTGACTCTTGCTTCTGGACATTCAACCCATCATCCTCCCATCATCATGTCCTGCTGATTCTATGGTTAGAAAGCATCTTCAATCAATCTGTCTCTCTTACCACTACATTAGCCCACTGCACCTAGCAGAGGAAAGAGTGATCATCTCTGGAGGAAGATAGCATCATATGGAGCCATGACGCTTATTTTATGCACAATAAGTGGAATTAAATTTTTAAAAATACTAGGAGGAGGATTTTCTAACAAAAAACCAATAAAACAAATCCAGACAATAGAAACAGACTGCAGATCAGTGAGATATTGGACTTAGATGAGAAATAGAAAATAACTGTTAATATTGTGTGCAGAAAATAGAGGGAAAGAAGATGGAAATAAATTAAAAGATGGAGAATTTTTTCAAACTGTGGGGGGTCACCAATAAAGAACACAATATAAATTCTAGAATTGAAAAATACCATAACTAATATGAAAATGTTAATAAACGGGTTTGTACGTTTGTTATGGAAGAAAACAGAATTAGCAATCTGGAACACTGGTCATTAGAAACTAAACTAAAACACGAAGAAGAAAAGGAATGAAAAATATGGAACCAAGAGTAAGAGACAGATGGGACCCCATGAAAAAATTCCAGAGAAGGAGAAAAAGAATGAAGAAAAAAGTAGTATTTAAAGAGATATTGGGCAAGAATTTTCCAAAACTGAAAAAAGATATCAACTCACAGATTCAACAAGCAGAAGCAGGATAAATTCAAGAGAAACACACCTAGGCAGATCACAGTAAAATGGCTGAAAAGAGAATGAAGGAGAGAATTTTAAACAGCAAAAGAAAAAAGATGCGTTACTCTCCACAGAGAGAAACTTAAGATTGTAGCTGCCTTCCCAACAGAAGTTAATAGAATTCAGAAGAGAATTGAATCTTTGAAATGCTTTGTAAAAAAATAACTGCCTGATTAGTATTCAGAATCCAGTAAAAATATCGCTTAAATATGAAAGTGAAATAAAGATGCTTTCAGACAAAAAAAAATATACATCTAGAAGGAATTCATCTGTGGTCAACTTGCACTAAAAAAAATAATACTAAAGTGAATGAGTTGTTCAGGCTAAAGAAAAATGATCCCAAGAGAAACACTGAAATTCAGGAAGAAAGGGATAAGAATGGAGAGAATAAATATGTGGATGGATATAAATTAATATTGACTGCACAAAACAATGATAACAAAGTCTTGCAGGGTTTAAAACATACAGAAAATTAAGAAGCAAAATATTTGGATAAATGGAGGTACAAAGTTTTAAGTTTCTATCAGTATCAAGGATGTAGTAAAAGCAACAATTTGCATTACATTGCAAGAAATCACAATACATGTTATAATATCTAAGATAACCAATAAAGTAACATAAGGAAATGTATTACTACTAAGGTAACACGGGGGGAAAAGAATAACAAAAATATTCATTAATCTTAAGGCAAAAGTGATGATGCAAATGAATATCTGATATAGTCAAATCTTTTCATATCAAATATCAAATAATATATGGAAGCTCTAAATTATAGAACAGGGATGCACTGAAAGAGAAGGCACACTGAAGCTAGCCAGGAAACCACTAAAAGTGAGCATCAGCCACAGACAGAGGCAGTTATCTGAGAGATGGAAAGACAGAGAGTTAGCGCTTCATTCTTAAAGGGCACTCAATCCCTCCAACCCAAAAGAACGCCACTTAGAAAATGCCATGAGTTCCTTAAGGATCTCAAATACAAGCTTCTTCAACAGCGCCACAGGCCCCTTGTCCGTGTGGATAGGAGGCCTTCTGGGTCATATTCAGCATGACCTGATGGAACAGTGAAGGCTGATGTTACGCATCATGTTTGCTGCAGGAGAGGACCATGGAACAAAGATTAGAACCCTTGGGGTCCGACCCCGTGGCCCAGCGGTTAAGTTCGCGCGCTCTGCTTCGGCAGCCCAGGGTTTCGCAGGTTCGGATCCTGGGTGCAGACATGGCATCACTCATAAGGCCATGTTGAGGCGGCGTCCCGCGTGCCACAACTGGAAGGACCCACAACTAAAATATACAGCTATGTACTGGGGGGGTTTGGAGAGAAAAAGCAGAAAAAAAAAGAAAAAAAAGAAGATTGGCAACAGTTGTTAGCTCAGGTGCCAATCTTTAAAAAAAAAAAAGATTT